>NC_034411.1:51918865-52183063 GCF_002078875.1 Numida meleagris
CGCCCCCGCCCCCGCCCCGCGGCTCGGCCCCTCCTGGGGAGCGGGACGGAGCCTTCCCGGGTGGGAAAAGGAGCGGCGTCGTGCTGTGCGTGGCGAGTGACACGAAATGAGCTGTTGGTGAACTCACGGGTGGGGGGAGAAGTAAAGAGATCCTGTACAGCGCAGCGGCGGTAGGAACGAAGTTTTTGTTTTGTTTTGTTTTCTTAGTTTATGACTGTAATCTAAGCAGTGCTGTGGGCTTAATCCGAGAACAAACAGGTAACTGTTGGCGGGGGGAAAAACAAAAAAATTCCGAGTGCCTACCAGCTTTTAGGTTAGGCGTTAGGAGGAAGTTCTTCACCCAGGGAAATTCTTTTACCACACTTAGAAGGGATCTCAAAGCCCACGCAGCTCCAACCCCACTGATGCAGGCAGGGTGCCCCGCACCAGCTCAGGATGCCCAGGGCCCCATCCAACCTGGCTCCAGGGATGGGCACCCACAGCTGCTCTGGGTAGCCTGTGCCAGTGCCTCACTGCCCCCTTCAGTTCTAGTTTAGGGAAGATAAATACTAATGTATAACATTAACAGATTATAGGTGTCGTATTACATAAAATAAGAAGATGAAGGTTCTGATTATAAAAGTTTACCCCAAAGACTAATTTTTAAACAAGAAGCAACCTACTTGCATTAGAACACTTAAAGGTCTTATTCAAGAGATTTTTATTTGTGATGGGCAAGATGCTGGGAGCACCCAGCACTACCTCCATAAATCCTTTAATCAGCTTTTGAAAAGTGCACAATAATAAACACTTTCTCTTGATCCCAGGCAGGGAATACTAGTTGAATACAGAAAACAGCACTGGACTATAGAAGAATTATATCTCTTTCTGCTTTATCCATCTCCTGCCTAGAGATGCTAGAGGTTAACATGTACATCTCAGGCTTCTCCAATCATAGTCATTAATGGTCATAAAATCAGGGGAAAAAAAACACTCTTCCGCTTCAGTTCTGCTGCTTAAACTGTTTGGTTTAAGAAGTCAGCTTACGACTCACCAGTGAGAGGGAACAAACCTCGAATCCTCAACACCGTATAAGTAGACATCTACCAATGTAACCTGTGAGAGAAACTGGAAAGTTGAAAGCAATGATCTATTATATTTCTCTCATGTAGAGCCATGTTTATGCAATTGCCTCCAGATAGAATTCTGGCATCCTACTGACATTCTCCTATGGGTACCCAAACAAAATACATGTGTTTAGGATTCAGTTGTCTGGAGGCTTTCAATTTGCAGTACGATAGAAATATTTTAATTTGTGTATTAAATTTCTTGCCACGATGGCATGGTAGTTGGCTTTCAGGACAGTTAAAGGTTAAGAATGTGATAGTGCTTGATAGCAGCTGATTCTAGCAGGAATTTGAGATTTCAATTCATATATTTTTATGTGGTCACTGGATACCATGCCCTAGGTAGATTTTGGTGTTAGAACTGGGTTTACCTGACTGCATTGTGCTACATGCATGATTCTTCCCTTCTTGTCCCAGGTTACTGTGTTAGGCACAATGTTAAACAAGTGCTCTGTGCTGTCTCAAGAACTGAAATCTTCCACCAAAAGAGGAAGAATAGCATCTTCATGACTTCAGGAATGCTTGTAGAACATAAATACTGCTCTTGTACAAACGGCTAGCAGCAGATCACTGAAGCAAATGTAAAACTTCAAAATAGTTCCCAAGGGAGAATGAAATAATTCACAGCTTTTAACCTCTCTCACACATCAAAAATTCCATCCCCTCGGTAACGCTTCAAAGACAGCTGTATTTCAATGGGCTTATTCTACTGGGATGGACAACGGCAGTACATGACCTACAGTATGTAGGATGCTGTTGCCCCATCTTTAGAGCTCTGTAGGATCATGTTCACTAAAGCAGCATTTTAAAAAAATGAATTTGTATTCCTTTTCCTTCAGTTATCAAGATGAATTTATGGCACTAAGCATGAAGCTGTAATGAAGAGCCACCGCATTTAGTCGCAGGATTCAGAATGCAGGACTGGCAAAAGCATTTCATCTTATAAGAGGAAAAAAGTATTACCCAGGTGATTACCAAGGCAAACCAAGAAGATGGCACTGAGTTCAGAACAGGAATTACCCAGCTGGGTAATTCCTAATTCCCCACAGACAGACCTTCCACACAGCCCAGTGAAAGTGGTCTGTACAGAGCAGCTCACTGAGAGGAACCTCTGTAGTTCAGCCTGTATAAATGAAAGCTAGGCATTCAGAGCCTTAGGCCAGCACAGTTAGCACGCAAATGATGACTGTTCTGATTGAGACAAATGATAGACGGACCTTGGATGAGCTCTGCCCATACAGCAGTACGGCTGCTGGGAGACAGGCAGTGCGGTCCTCACCTGGGCAATCTGAGGGGATGCACCTTGCTCAGTATGCAGATGATCCCCTGAATGTTGAGCTCTCAGCTCCTCACCATCGCACACAGGGACAGAGCACAGCTGGGCAAGCTCCTCCATTGCAGTTTGGCACCAGCAGTTTTCCTCTCTGCTCACAAACGATCTGCAAATAGGGTATGCATTGACAAACTTGTTTGCTAGCCTAAATTATTCACCAAACAATTTGTAAGTGAATTTCAGGCAGTGGGAATCGTGTAAACAATTCCTTGCCACGGCAGTTCAATAATTTATTACCTGGGCTGTGTGTGAGGCACCCTTACCTGCATGGCTCTTTTGTGCTTTCTGACCCATGGTGCTAGCTGCAACCTAGAGGGAACTTCACAATAGCTTCATCAATATGACTCTAAATGATGGGTGAGGGATGCTTATAGATCTACCCATGTGATTTTAACACCTGATCTGTAGCTTTCGCTGTATCCTTTAATGTGCTCATATTAAGGAACTGCCTTATGAGTTGCTCTAGGGAACAACTCACTTGAAAGTATCTGGAGCCAGCTGCTCTGTTTCATTTCAGCAGACCTGACCTATGAAGAAACTTTCCTTTACTTACACACCCAGAGAGCTTCAGTATTTGGGGTATAATTCCTTTCACATCTACTGCTTTAAGAGCTGTCCAAAACCTTATGAAACAGCAGAATTGGTGTAAGCCAGGCTTTGGATAATTTCTTAGGCTGATAGTGCAAGATGATGAAAGATGAACAAATTAAAGGTTCTGCTTAAACTGACATTAACAGTGTTGTATTTTTTTAATTTGAGCTTACTGAAAAGTAATACACAATACAAAGTGTACTCTCCAGAGCTTAGATCTTGTTTTATCCCTTTAACAGGGGCTAAGCACTGTGCACACTGGGAAAAAAAGCTACAGAAGTCCTTGCTTAAAGCACAAAGGGCACCTGGCATACCAAATCCCATCCTGTCCCTAACCCTACGCCGGACATTCCTGAAAAAGCTGAACAATCTAACAACAGATGGCATGACATGCTGTCCAAAGTCTGTAAGGTCCCACCCCTGTACTTAATAATTTAAATGTTAGGTTCTAGTTTCAATTTGAAACTGCAACAGCTTGCCCAGAGAGGTTGTGGATGGCCCCTCCCTGGAAGCATTCAAGGCCAGGTTGGATGGGGCTTTGAGCAACCTGGTCTAGTGGGAGGTGTCCCTGCCTATAGCAGTGGGCTGGAACTGGATGATCTTAAGGGTCCCTTCCAACCCAAACCATTCTATGATTCTATGATTCTCACATCCTTCCACATTTTACTATTGACAGTAAGAAGGACTATGGATATTTGCATTGTGCCCAATGTCCCCATGGCTGCCTGTTGCGCTGAGGCAAGTGCACTGCAGGGCAGTGATAGTGCTGCGGTGGCACATGAAAGCGTTCCCTTTCCAAACAGAAAACAACTGCCAGAAATTTTCCAGTCAGGCATGTGTTTATCACCAGGTATCAATTTTGCTCATGGTTCCAGATTTATGATGAAAGACAAAGAGGACTGCATTAAAAATTATAAATAGCTTTCTGCCTGTTCTAGTTCAAGCCACTGGGGAAGAAGAAAGTGATGACGTTAAAACACCGTCCTGGGTTGTGGAATTCCTCAAGAGTCGCCTTTCTGCCAGCTTTCCAGAGGCTTTGGCCATTGCAAGTTTGTATCAGTAGTTACACTAAATAGGGTGGATGGCCCTAGTTGCTTGATATAAGCTGGCATAGCTCCAGCAGAACCCATGAAGTTGTGCAGCTGGAGGTCTGTTCCAACTGCGGGGTACTGCTTCTCCTCCTCCACCTCTTCCCCACAGCAGAGGAGCTCCCAGCACAGGAGCACCCTGCTGCAAGAAGGGCTCCCACCAGCTACGCTGGCTCCCTTGGGCACCTTTCCCTCTCCCCTCTGTGCTTCATGCCTCCTGGCTGTTGCTGCCGCAGCAAAGCTAAGTTGTCCAGGAGAGCTTTTGTGCTCCCCAGCCTGTCCAGCAGTACCTCTTCCCTGAGGAGAAGTCAGCCATGATACTAGTTCTGCCGCACTAACCGTTTTCCTTAGGAAAACACAGTTCCTCAGAGCATGTGTGGTGTTTGCTGGCTGCAGCTCTCCCTCCACGGCTCCAAGCTTCTTAATGAATCACTGCTTTTTGGCAGTGGAGCAACATAAACACGTCATTTGGGATGTCTTTGCCAAACACATGTACACGTAGGGCAGGTTTTGAATGATAGAAAGTGAAAAATTTAATTTAATATTCAGGCTGCATAGTTAAAAGTTACCCAAAAAAAAAAAAAAAAGCCAGAAAATGCAAATCTGAAGGCCACAACAGTTGCCATCAGCCCAAAGGCTGAGATCACGCAGTATGTTTTATGGAACATAAGGAAGGGGTTTTATCGATAGTGCATCAGCTACAGCTCCCAGCAGGAAAAACAGGAACAGAAAGCAGTGGAGGAGTGGAGGACCACTGATCAGCATGGCTGTTACACGCCTATCTTTCTTTCGTGCCTTCAACACCTCCACTCGCTCCTACTGGCTTCAGTGAGAATTGAGAAAAAAGTAATTTTCAGAAAGGCTGTGAGTGTTTGGCACAATGGTTTCCCTAGTTCCTCTTAATTCAATGAGATTTTGAAATGAATTTAAATGTGTTGCTGGATTATAATTAGCCCTGAAGGGCAAGAGTCCACAGGGGACCAGCTCTTTCCCCTTTAAATGGGCAGCTGTAAAGGCACAATCTTAAACAATATCCTGAACACCAGCAACGTTGGAAAGCTGGCCCTGTGCCTGATTAACGGCCAAGAGTTGGAGTAACCTCTGCCTTTGTTAAATCAAAGTCATTCCCTACAACGCTAGTTTACTTCAGGCATCTCTAGGCCAAAAATACAAGTTTCAGGCTTCAGTTTCATTTCCCCCTTTTTTTCTACTACTACAAAAATATGGTTCTTTTTTTTCACCAACAGGGAAAATGCTTTTTTTTCCACTCTCCCATGACTCAAAAACATCTGAAGGATTCTTCCTCTGAGCTTAAGAAAAAGAGGGGGGAAAACTTCACCTTTTGGCAAAGATACAGAATGGAAATTTTTGACTCAAAAGAGGATTTAAAAAAAAAAATTATAAGAAGCATGTGAAAACAAGGGGTTATAATGGAAACTATTTTTGTAGCCAGCTCTAAAGTAAGCACTTCTGTTCCAGAGACACATGGTACTGATGCAAACATTGATTTGATGCCAAAATCCCTAGCATGTTAGTGGAATCCGGAAGCGCTACAATATTAAATACATCTCAAAATATATGTCAGACATCTCCCTGTGCCTGGTCCACTTACTCCTCACAGCATGACGCTATATACACTTAATTTGTTAGTGACTAGCAGGCCAGTGGTGGGGGTGCTCACCTTTCCTGGACTGGGCTCTCTCCTGAATGGTCTTCTGCAAGTCAGGTCTTACCACTCCCACTTTGCAAATACTGAACCCGTATCCACTTTCCATGTGCAGCACTCACACAGCGTATTTTGTTGCAGTGTTTGAGCACCCCACACCGGTCCTAGGGAAGTACTATTATCCGCAAGGTCACATTTCTGCATTTCATCAGGTGTGCTGTGGGGAGAAGCGATGAAAACGCTGCCAGCTTGTGTCATGCAAGGACAGTTCTGCTCCCTGGCACAGGCTGGGCCACCCAGGTGATATCCAGAACAAAAATTCCTAAACCTCTGTCTCAGCCTCACTTTCTCAGGGGTGTCTGGCTGGCTACAGCAGCAGTGAGGGCATGGTGCTCAGCTGCATTTCCTTGCTGGCAGACTCTGCCTGCTGCTTTCTGTCTGCTTGCTTCAGCTGCCTCAAGGCACATAGCCCAGCCAGCCCTGGGCAGTTTTTTCCTGTGGCTATCACGGAAAAGTCCCTTTTGCACCTACTGCAATTACAGCTGTGGTACTTGGCCTGCATCTTTGCTGATTCATTAGAAAAACCCACAACAAGGAAAAGGGTTCTAAACGAGAATGTAAAATGAATCTTCTGCTTTTGTGCAGCCTGATGATATGTATAGTTTTTTAAACTGCGGATTTGTGGTTTTTGCTCAAAGTACTCGCCTTGCAGTGAAGTGCCAACAGTGATGGGAAGCTTCCCCAAGAGGGATGCTTGCGGAACATGCGGAGGTACCTGAGCACATGCAGAGCACTGATCCAGGCTGGCTCTCCTCTGCCAGGCTGAGTGCAATCTCCCCACCTCTTGGTCTTCAAAACCAGCCACCATCTTTCAGAATCTTCAACAGTTCTCCTAATTGCATGTAGTATGCCTGCTGATAGGTTTTACCTAACAGCCTCTTCTAAAGCCATCCTTGATGTTGGGAAGTGCTTCCACACTGCTGAGTGAATGACTGTGGACACAGAGGGTTACAGTGGCTCAGGCTTGGCATCCTTTCCAATGGGATGGGGGTAACGCTGCTCTAGTAACCTGACAGAATCTCGCCGGAGAAGGCTTTCTATTCCTAATGAGAAAGAAAGCCTGGTGAGCTTTGCCTAAAACTCCTCTCCTACACATAGAATCATAGAATCTGTAGAGTTGGGAGATCCTTAAAGGTCGTCTAGTCTAACTCCCCAGCAATGAACAAGGACACCTACCGCTAAATCAAGTTGCTCAGAGCCCCATCCAGCCTGACCTCAAACATCTTTAGGGCTGGGGCATCCACCACCACACTGAGCAACCTGTTCCAGTGCCTCACCACATTTAATGTAAAAACTTCTTTGTTATGTCCAGTCTAAATCTCTCCTGTTTTAGTTTGAAACCATTTCCCCTTGTCCTAACACCACAGACCTTGCTAAAGAGTCTGTCCCCTTCTTTCCTGTAGCTCCCCTTTAGATATTGAAAGGCCGCTCTCAGATCTCCCTGGAGCCTTCTCTTCTCCAGGCTGAACAACCCCAGCTCTCTCAGCCTGTCCTTGTAGGAGAGGTGTTCCATCCCTTGGATCATTTTTGTGGCCCTCCTCAGGACATGCTCTAACAGGTCCCTGTCTCTCCTGTACTACACATCTGGACACAGCACTCCAGGTGAGGTCTCACCAGCACAGAGCAGAAGGGCAGGATCACGTCCCTCAACCTGCTGGCCACACTTCTTTTGATGCAGCCCAGGTTACAGTTGGTGGTCTGGGCTGTGAAGGCACACTGTTGGCTTATGTCCAGCTTGCCATCTACCAGTACCTCCCAGTCCTTTTCAGCAGGGACATTTAGTCTCTATGTGCTGATTGTTTAAATCAAGTGTAAATCTGTGAGTCTGATTTTGCTTTTTAAATTCTCATGCGTCATTCATTTGCGTGCTGGTGACCAGGGGAACCAGCATGTTTTAATTTGTCTGTCCTGGGGGTTTTTGTGCTGATCCAGACCATTTTTAGCTCAGGTTCATTCAGTTACAAAGCCCGCACAGAAGGAAACTAAACAATTACATGAGATGGGAATGTTACATGGTTCTAGTGGAAAGTGCTTTTACCAAGACTAAACATCAATATTACACCTTTTTTTTTTAGTACCTGCTTAATACAGCAGATCATTAATGCAGCACATTTTAGTTAGTTAAAATGAACAAATTTCATTAAATTAAAATTCAGAGCCATTAAAGCCAGATGGGATGCAGGGGAAAAAATGCAGAGACTTTAGAGCTAATGTAAATGTAATATTATTGTTTTCAGCTCTGATGCAATTAAATAGGGCTGACAGAAGCTTTCACAAAAAAAAAGCCCAGGAAGAAAATCTGCCTGTAAGGAAAATCAATTTAAAAGAAATTGTACTTCAGATATTTTCATGGTTCTGTGGCTCGCTGAATTACATTCCTGCATACAAGCTGCAGTGCTGGTGTGGGAGAGCTAGCACTGAGATCTTTACTGGTATGTTATTTACTGGGAGAAAAATGATTTAATTTACAGTGCTTACTGCAGGCATTTGAGTGCCTAAAAAAATTAACCCAGGCAGAATCATTCCCAAAGGAAGAAAATACACATTTTTAAGAATACAGCCTGCCTGGGGAGCCCTCACTGCCTCCTCTGCAGCTCCCAGTGTCCTTGGGGGCCAGGCCCTGAGGCTGAGTGCCCTCCGAAGCACAGGTGCGTGCAAGGCACAGACCTGGGCTGTGAGGGAGCTTCCCCTTGGGTGCTGCCAACTGCACTGACAGAATCACAGAATCATCTGGCTTGGGAAAGACCTTCAGTGTGACCAGATTCAATAGGGCCACCAAATCCAACCATCAACCTGACCTACTGAGTCCCATCACTAAGCCGTGTCCCTTATTGCCCCATCCACGTGTCTCTTAAATCCCTCCAGTGGTGGGCACTCCACCACTTCCCTGGGCAGCCTGTTCTGATGCTCAAACAGGCTTTCCATGAAGAAATTCTTCCTGAAGTCCAATCCGAACCTCCCCAGTGCAACTTGAAGCCCTTTCCTCATGTCTTATCACTTATCACCTGAGAAAAGAGACCAGGCTCACTGGTTGCAGCACAGTTACATTTAGTTGTGGGGTTTGATCAGCAAAATCCAGCCTGGGATTATGCTCCAGTGCTTTCTGTAAAGTCCCTGGACCAGTGCTATCTTGTGTAGGGCTTTCCTGTCACTGGGGCATGCAATGATCAACCCCTTATTTTATTGCTCTGAATAATGTTAGGAAGAAAAGAGAGAAAAAAAAACATTTAAATGAGACACCAAAGATCACTCAATTTCTTTTTAAAAACAGTTGCTCTGTATCACACTAAATAGTTGTTTTCTACCAAAATAGCAAGTACAAGTCTATATAAAGTCTTGCCGAGCCATATGATGTACCAGGAGGGGGGGGGGTGTTCCCAACCACCCTCAAGCCCACATCCCACTCACTTAAACTCCTAAAATACAACACAAGATGTCAGAGTCTTCGTTTTCTCATGAACTCCACAGCAAGTATGAAACTTGACCTTGATTCATACACAGTGATAAAAGCCAGAGCCTACAAATTTATGAATGTAGCTGGCAGCCATTAAGTGCATTATGTGGAGGTCAGGCTGATGGTCGCTTTTTGTTTATTCCTCACATTTAATGATCCATTGCTGGAGACGTGCCAAAAACTTTCAGAGTGTTTTACAACTTATTTATGTGACTGAGAAGTGTGTACTGTTCTTTCCATTCTCGTTATCCTGGCATGCTGAAAATAAATTGGAGTACAGAACTGGCATCTGAGGAAAACACAGAAGGTGTTTTTTTTTCTTTTTTTTAAATGTGAGCAGAGAAAATGCTTGTCCCTTTCTGAAGTAACCTCTTGGTTGAGTGACAAAACAGGGCCACCTCCATTTTGTGCAGACAAATTCCACAAAAGTCAAGTATCTCAGCACGGGATATGGCATCTGGCTCCAGGCAGGCTTCCACTCGTTTCAAGGTGTAGTGTGGTTATGGTTTCACCACATTGTCAGGGGTCCGGTATGCAGATTTACCTTTGCTCAGTGGCCGCCAGCTCCGTGCCTTACAAGGAAGACCCTGTCTTTGGATGTGGGATGGATGATATAAAATATATTTATTTAATACACAATTTTGCTTCGACCTACTATATCTGTGCACAGATATAGTAGATACACTAAAGTGATGCAAGTCACTTGAATGTTGATGCAGGAGAGACGGTTCACATTTTCTACCGCAGCCAGCACTGCTGAAACAGTGTGCCCAGATGTTTGTGTTACAACATCCTGTCAGTCCTAGGAAATGTTTATAGGTCTGAATAGGAGTTCCAGCAGAGACGGCTCGTGCCATTCAGATCCATGGACTGGAAAAGCGTGGAAAAATATCACAGAGGTCTGTTTACCAGTCTGATAGAGAGAAAATTAAGTATTTGAATGTTGAGGTATTCTGTTATTAAGCCAGTAGGTGAAGAAATTTTGGTGCAGGCAGCTCATAGAAATCTGGCATTTATAATATTATATGATAATATTTATCATATGATAAATATTAGATGGCTTTATAAATAATTGTCCCTGCCAAGTTGAAGTAACTGGATCAACAATTCAAGCAAGAAATTTTTGTTCATGTAAGTTCTCTAGTAATACTAGATCACTAATGGACATCTTGCCTTATTAAGAAAAGATCATACCTTCTACAAAGTTACTTTAGACTTGTCTGTCTGTCAGTTTTCACACTGAACACCACTGTCTGACAGCTAAGCTTTCAAAGTGCTGTGGCATTTTGCACCCCCTAGGTTAATGCTCACTAAAATCTGAGCCAGTCTAGATGACAAAAGAAAATCTGACAACCTAGGCGGACAGAACATTTACATGAATGTGTCCTTAGTCTAAAAGCTTGTTACTGAATTGCCAAAATGAAAGCTGAATGTCACTCAGTGCATCCTTGGTGCTGTACCAGTGAAGTCACTAAAGCATATTTCAGTGGCAGTGAGTTTTATACCTGATATATCAGAGACAAGCAGCAGACAATTGTGACACTTCTGTAAGCATGCAGAGCTCTCTCTTACCCTCCCTGGCACTTTCAGCTTCTGCTGCTGGCCAAAGACAGACAAGGGGATCCTGCTGCATTGGGCACTTTCTTAAGATCAGGTGCATTCTATTAACTCTTCCTCACCTCCAAAATAAAACTCGAGTATCCTACGACTGTAACTCTTAGATTTTCTAATTGCTGTGCACCTAAAATATGCTGTTCATAATATGCCTATAGCCTGCAGTATGCTGCATAGATGCTGCACATACACAAAAAAAAATTACACAAAAAAATACACAAAAAAAAATGTTATAATGACAATTGAGCCTTCATGAAAACTCCACTACCAACATTACATTATGTTATTTTAGAGAATAAATGTATGTATGTAATTGCCAAATTACAAAATATTTGACAAGAAAGAAAGTACCATATTTCCCTAGGTATAAAATCCATTCCTTCCAGGAAGTTTTTGGGTTTTGAGGGTTGCAGCAAAATTTCTTGTGCTCTATCTTATCTAATTTGCCCTCTTGTGTATTTTGGATTGGCCTTTTGAAAGCTGACACATTTTCTTACATTAGAATTCAGTCTAAGCAAGTGGAACACTATTCATGTTTCACCACTCTCTGGTTATTAGTGTAATCTGCAGGAAACAACATAACAATAGAGCATTGTTTCTGAATGTGAGCAAAAGGTTAGAACAACAGCCTACGCTCAGACTTGGCTTCTTGACACCTCTTCCCTTTGAGATGAAGAAAGCAAACGTTGTGTGTAGTAACTCTGAGCCTATTTCCATTGTGCTAAAAATCTTTCATACCACTTTCTACAAGCCAGAAAAGAGCAAGGTATAGGAGCACTCTTGCCCTGAAAGCACTGTGCAGCTGGAACAGTGAGAACAATAGGAGCTCACCCATTGTGAGGTAGGGCAAATCTCTGGCTTCCCGTCAGTGCAATACTTGAGTACCGCCCAGCACCCAGCAGACAGATCTGCTACAGTCATAACCTCAAAGCTATCAGGATAGCTGTGTGAGAAATTATTCCCTCTTAGGGAAGTGTAGCTAGACCCACAAACACTTGGTTTCACAGTCCTCCGTCCCCAGAATTACTTATATATCGAAGCTTTCCCCCTTGGTACTAAAATGTCCATTTAGGGGAACCATAGTAGTGCCTTATTAGCACTTGCACCACTGGATAAATGGTGTCCAGTCCCTTTAACACCATTCTGAACAGCAGCCTGAAGACAGTGTTTCTTGAGGAGCATGTCTGCTTTCAGGTTATACTGGGCTACCAAAAGAATGCAGGTTTGGGGGAAAAAGCCTGTGAATAACGAATCTTACCCTCTCTTGTAGGAGTCTCCTTTCCCTAAACAGCACAGTGACGGGGAGTGAGGTGTCCTGTTCTTTAGTTATGAACTTGGCAAGGCATGCACCGTGGCTTCGGATTCTTGGACAACGAACAGGGAAGGGAATTGTAAACCTGACAGTAAAGGACATTAAAGTTTCTCCTGATGCTTTTTGAAAAAATAAAATTTAAGTAAACTCTTTCTCATCAGAGCAGAGGTGAAAACCATACCGTCTGTGTAAAATAACAGTACCAGAACAAAGACGTGGTTCCCTGCAGTGTGAAGAGCAGCACGAGCAATTTGCCTCCCAAGCAACCGGACTCAGGCAGCGAGCCCTTCCTACTGGGCAAAACAGCAAAGTGATTTTTATCCGTGGCCCTCACTGCAGCCCTGTATGTGTTCCAACTGCACTGTCAGACTGACAGCAACCCTGAGAAATGAGGATGTGGCCTGATTTTAGACACTGGAATAACTCCAAAATCTGCCCTCCATTGGAGCAAGTGGTGATAATTGGTTTAATTGGTTCTGGCTTACCCCCATCAGCTCCACTTGTTAGCACTTACGCATAAAAGTAACATGAGTTAATCTGTTGCACAGGAACCCTGGCCAGTGCTGGCTCTGTGATAATGAGAAAGAATTGAGCATCTTTCATTTAACTACACGTGCACTGAGAGACACTGTAATGGGCATTATTTCAAGAAGCCTTTCTCATGCTGAGGAGGTAGCCAAGATTTGTATGTCTCAGCGTTACCATACTGTTGTGTCCAACAGCCAGCAGTTAAGGCAGATGCAGGTAGCTCCCCTGGAAACAGGGGCTTTATTAAAACTGGAAGGAGGAATTATGAGCTTTGTTTAGGAAGCATCCTTCCTGAGGCCTTCTGATACCTGGGGCCCCGACTTCCAGCCTTTTTAGCAGTCCATCGGCTGGAACTTCTGAAATATCGTTTTTCTGAATTATTGATGGTTGTCAACAGCTACCTTCCTTTTTCTAATCTGAATCAGCCATTACCAGTATTTCTATAATATATACGTCACCATTCCTGACAACGTAAACCTACAGATAAATCTTGGTGATATTTAGTCATAGATGGGAATGAAGAGGTCCAAACTAATGTTTTTTGATAAGAAACAGTATTGAGACAGTTTTTTTTTTTTTGTTTTTTTTTGCAGTATTATTAAATTTACAGAGATGCAAAGGGATTTTAGGCTGAGATGCAAAGAAGGCTCAGAATATCTTTTCAATATCTTTATTGATGAGCTGGATGAGGGCATTGAGAGCACCCTCAGTAAGTTTGCAGATGACACCAAGCTGGCAGGAAGTATCGATCTGCCTGGGGGTAGAGAGGCCCTACAGAGAGATCTGGACAGGCTGGATCTCTGGGCTGAAGCCAATGGGATGAGGTTCAACAAGACCAAGTGCCAGGTCCTGCACTTTGGCCACAACAACCCCAAGCAACGCTACAGGCTTGGGGCAGAGTGGCTGGAAGGTTGTGTGGAGGAAACAGACCTGGGGGTATTGGTCGATGCTCGGCTGAGCATGAGCCAGCAGTGTGCCCAGGTGGCCAAGAAGGCCAATGGCATTCTGGCTTGTATCAGAAATAGTGTTGCCAGAAGGAGTAGGGGAGTCACTGTCCCTCTGTACTCAGCCCTAGTGAGGCTGCACCCGAGTACTGTGTCCAGTTTTGGGCCCCTCACTGCAAGAAAGACATTGAGGCCCTGGAGCGTGTTCAGAGGAGGGCAACGAAGCTGGTGAGGGGTCTGGAGCACAGGCCTTATGAGGAGCGGCTGAGGGAGCTGGGATTGTTCAGTCTGGAGAAGAGGAGGCTCAGGGGGGACCTTATCGCTCTCTATAACTACCTGAAGGGAGGTTGTAGTGAGCTGGGGGTCAGCCTCTTCTCTCTTGTAACTAGTGACAGGACGAGGGGGAATGGCCTCAAGTTGTGCCAGGGGAGATTTAGGCTGGACATTAGGAAATTCTACTTTTCTGAAAGAGTGGTCAGGCGCTGGAATGGGCTGCCCAGGGAGGTGGTTGAGTCACCGTCCCTGGAGGTGTTCAAGAAACATTTAGATATAGAGTTGAGAGACATGGTTTAGTGGAGTTATTGGTGGTAGGTGGATGGTTGGACTGGATGATCTTGTAGGTCTTTTCCAACCTAGCTAATTCTATGATTCTGTGATTCTATAATAAGAAATTTGCTTTGTTTAGTCTTTCACAGTGACTTCAGTTGCTGAGTTATGAGGCTTTCCTGCATCTTCTCAAGATTTTCAGATTTCAAGCAAGACGTGGGACACCAGAGGTTACCTGGCATCCCAGGAGCTCAAACCAGAGTCAGACGCTTTCAGTGTTGCAAGTACATTTTAAGAGTTCATTAGCTCTCTGGGACGTAGCTCATCAGCTGACCGTGTGCCCCCAGCTTAATGACACGTATTATGCAAGTAACTTTCTAAATCACTGCTCTTAACGCTGAGCCTCCCAATCTGTAACTATGACCTAATTATTTCCTCCCCCCGATTATGTAGCTTTTCATCTGTCCATATTGAATGCATTGGTTTCTCACCTAAAAATAGTTTTATATTTTCTTGCCAGTCATTGCTAGTAGCAGCACACAGAACAGAGCAGAGAACCAGTTCTTGCTGGATGCCTCCTGAATCACACCAGACGTGTGACAATGATTTCTAAAACACATTTGTATTCTGAAGCCCAGCATTTAGGTACTCATTTGATACATAACATACTCATTGTATATCATGTTAGCATATACACGGCAGACCCAAGCCAAACAATACATAATGCAGCAAGTTAGCTGCATGAAAGAATTTCCCCAAACCTGTTTTTCCTAAAACCCATGTTAACGGGAGTTATTTGTATTCAATCCCTTTATTCTTTCTGGCTCAGTCCTTGTATCATCTGTTCCATATTTTTGCTCAGGATGGATGTCAGACTCCCCAGCTAATGATTACCAGTGTACTTCACTTACTCCTTTTAAAAAATAGAATAACAGATTAATAATCACTTGGTTAAAAGAACATAGCTCTCTCACAAAGGTGACAAAACCTGTCTTTGCCAACACTTTTCCAGCTGCTACGATATACTAACATGTCCTGCAGCAGGTTAGGACCTCTCCATTTCTCTTTCCTGCTTGCACTCCTCCTACACATATAGGGAAGGTCCATCCAGTCCATCACCAGCAGCAGCCCTAAGCAGTGCTGGCTTTCCACAGCCTCTGTGCAGTGGCTAAGCAATCACCCTCACAGATTGCTGCCTTGTTTTGCTTAGGAAGCAGTTTTGCTCCTGTCCATTTGCAGTGCCCTCTGGACTACACAAAGCACGAGATGCAGCTATGTGCAAATATGGCAAAGAGATAGCTTGTTCTATAAATGAGCAAGTAACAGTTAGATTTAAAGTAGCATTCACTAAAATTGGAGGAAAGAATTAGGAGCAAAGTGGATATGCTTTTTAAAGATGGCAAAATCTTGGACTAGTCATCTTTGACACAGCAAAATCCAAAATAAGCTAGAGACCACTTCTCAGCTGTGGGAAGTAGCTTGGTACCAGCCACGAAGAACATTCAGTTTCTGAGTGTTCATGCTGAGCCACACAGTGCTGAGAAGTTTATTTTTGCTGCTTTCTCTGGAAAGTACCTATCAGCTGTCTGTCAAAACAGTGACAACCCTTTTCTCCATTGGCAGTCTGACCTACTACTTGAGGTGCTCTTTACTGACCTGAAAAAAAAGCTCAAAGGCAAAGCAAAGCAAAGGAGATCACGGATGAGAGACAATGATGCCACAACCTCATGATTCAATGCTGGTCACAGGAATGATGTGAACTTTTGCCAGGTGAGCCTGGTCTTCACCTCAAAGGCAGTCATCTGAAATGGCCACACACCCTGTCTGAATCCAGAAGAGGTGCACAGACTTTAACATTTGGGAGCCATCTGCACTAATGGATGAGTAAAGCTGAATGTGCTGTCAAGCATTTAAATTTAAACCAGAAGATAAAAGGAGAAGGAAAAAGGAAAAAACAACAATACCTAGCTGTGATTGCAAGCAGCAATGAGGGAGCTTATCTCAGATCAATCTTGACCTCAGCTGAGTTTTTCATGTCACCAAAATAGCAAGCCATTGCATCAGGTAGCCAACAGCATCACAACGGGTAACAGGATGCAGCCTTTACCAACGCACACGCAGCAGTACTAACGTAACAGAAAAACACTACTCTCAGGAAAAGTTCTTCTAAACATCAGCCATGCAATCTGCCCCCTCAGTGCAGTGCCATATCGTTAGCTCATTCACCTGTGGTGCAGAAAAAAAGAACAATGCAGGCAGCCAGCAGAGAGAAGAAGAGGTCCCACTACAACCTCTTATTGCTCTGTGGGAGAAGGGAACGTTTTTAGGTGGGAAGGTGGGAAGGATGCAGGCTATTTTTGCTACTAAAATAAGATTCTAAACTGAGTTGAGCAGTCTGCCTACTTTGCCAGTATTATCCCTGACCACTCTGCAGGCAAGTTTCCCGAGCTGCAGGATGAAGGAACGTGAACAGCACCTACAGAATGTGAGAGGCTGCAGAGGTGACAGGAATGTGCGAACATCCAGAGCTCTGCATACAACTACTGTGATACGCATGCTGAAGTTTCAATACCCAGAGCTAAAACAATGAACATTAATAGACATTACATTATCTTGAAGTGGAGGACAATAAAACATTCTAATGTTCATCACCCTCAGATATTGCTGGCATTGCAAAGTAGATTGCTCACCTTGATAGACTTCAAAATCTTGTCCAAGGGTTCACCACCGTTAATTTGGCCTTACAGCCCCAGGTATAGGTAAAAATGTATTTTTCTCATTATCTACATGGTCTGACATTACAAATGACCACAACACTTTCAAGAGGCACCACACAAACTTCTCCTGCTTCTGACAGGTAGTGGCACCTCCAAAACGGCGGGCAGGATGGGGTTGTGCAGTGACTGATTACCCTGTTTGTGGGTTTGGATTAATGCCTGCTGAACAAAAGCACACCAGTGTGCTTGGAGCTAGCTGCAGAAGCTTGGGCTCTGATACAGGGTATACACGGTCTTTGTGATGTACTGAAGGAGGTAAAGATATTGCTGGGCTCTGTAGGAAAAGTAGGAAAGCTGGGCTCTGCTATTGATGACTCCCATTCCCATCGTTAAGGCCCAAACCATTCCTGCTCCTGAATTTTGTGATGCTTTACCCAGAGGATGGTGAGGCACTGGCACAGGCTGCCCAGAGAAGCTGTGGGTGCCCCATCCCTGGAGGTGCTCAAGGCCACGTTGGATGGGGCCCTGGGCAGCCTGAGCTGGTGGGGGGCAGCCCTGCCCACCCAGGGGTTGGGGCTAGGTGGGCTTTAAGGTCCCTTCTAACCCAAATCATTCTGAGATTCTATGATTCTATTATTCCTAAAGCCACACATGCCAAAGTAAGCAGCCACTTCTACCTCCTGCAGGCACCGCTCAGAACCTTCAGTTGCCGAGTAGGAAATGCGTGCGTATGCCTTACAGAAGCCATATCATGCATTACAATCACTATGCTAAGTAACACAAACTAAGGAAGGTAAAAGTTACATTTGGCAACCAGCCCATACTGTGCTCTAATTATTTCTTAATAACCGAGCGTAAGGGCAGCATATCGGCCCCAGTTTTGAATTGTCTGGCACTTACAAGTTTGTGTCATAGAATTAACATTAAACAGTTTTCAGATCCTTTATTAAAAACTGCTGATTGTGTACTGCCTGACAAAGCAGAATGTCTCCATTAGAATAATGATTTATTGTAAATATGGTAGTATTAAGGCTGACTATTCTGGGTATTAAAAATGCATGGAAAAAATCCATTTAAAAAGTGTTATGTGAGCTGTCAAAATTTATCAGTTTTATGTCTTTGTCATTTGCATTTCTTTTAAAAATGCCAAGTGAAATTAGACCTTATCCCACCACTAGGAGTTGCCAAATTTCACTTGAAATTAAAACAGAATCATGTGTCATGATTATGGTTATTTTAATAATATCAAATAACAAAAACAGAAACAGAAAAGAGAAGAAAAAGGAGACATTACTACTGCAGCTACAAACAAGGAAGCTAAAATATATGTGCTATTTTTACAATACTCGTGCAAGAACTCCATAGGCTTCCTGCATTAACAGACCATTTCCTCTGGCAATAAGGCCACAGCAAAGCACAGCACTGTTGGACTGTGCTCTAAATGCCAACAAGCAGCCCCCAACAACACGCATTTTCTGCTGGTTTGAAATAGCCACGTTGTCTTTCGTGTGGCTCCCGTGCAAGCCTCCACCATTAAATACCCCTCACTTTCTGGACCACCTCAAGTACCAGTGAGAAAGACAGAAGGGACTTGTGAGTCAGCAGGAGCTGCAGCGAGGACAAATCCATCCCAGCTTTGGTTCTCGTGGCAATGCCAGCTGCCATCACATTTGTGTCTGAGTTACATTCTGCAAGGCCTCTGCTAGCACAGGTCACGCCAGAGCTGAGAATCTTACTGCTGCAAGTGTCTCCTATTGCATCTGCTTCCAGACATGGAATGGTCTTTAAGACTCTCCTGGTACTATTCAGAAATACATTTATTTAAAACATTTCAGCATTTAATGAGTTGTGAACTGCAAACAGTAATTTTTGATAATTATATTACAGGAATATTGGTGCTGAGCAAACTAAGAAAAAGTAAATATTTGCGCTGGACAGTTTGGCTTCTCCCAGCTCTTTTGACTTATTTGAAAACTGGATGTGAGCAGGGACCTGATCCTGCCCTCAAGTCCATTGTGTGAGCCACATGTTCCCAGAAGCTCAGATATTCACTGCCTGGGTGGAGTTTGTCTCCTCCAAAACACAAGCAGCAGATCATATCCAAAACCATCATTCTTTACTGCCTGAGAGAAGCCCTACCACTGGTACCACTGCCCCACGGCGTCCTCGGGGAGAATGCTTTTAAACTAATTTATATTGGTGTCTCCAATATCCCTTCTGGTGCCAAGCTGTGCACACAGCCAAGCCCACATGGGATAGTAAATGACTCGTTCCCCCAGTCCACTGCCACTCAGCAGCACTAGTGGGGTCACTTGCTCAGCTCTGTCACCTCCCCCCCTCCCCTCTGGGTTCTGCCAGGCCCCTCCTGCTCACATGAGAGACAGGAGTGCCATGGGGCTGCTTCACTCAGAATTGCTTTTGCCTGCTGGGGAAGGCTGCTAGGAAGTCTTACAGTCCTAAGCTACTTATTTTTATCCAGTTATACTTCGAGAGGAGGTCTCATAAACATTTTATGTGAAAATATTAAAAATGAGAGGGGAAAACAGAAAAAGACTTTTTGGTAAAATTCCATCGAGCCTACATTTAGAGCCCAAAGCAACACCCCTGCAAGGCACTCCATAATGAAGGATCGAATTTCCAAAAAGATTCACAATCCGAGACAATGAATGATGATTAAACAGCAGCAGACTGGGTCCTTATTATCAGCCACCTGCTCTTTGGTCACATGGTGCTGCTTTTCCCCTGGTGGATAAGTTCAGGCCACTCATTTTGATGTCTTCCAAGCCCTTGGAGCCCAGGCTGCTTCTCTCAGAGTGATTTGTGCCAGCACCTCTTAACACAACCTTTCCCCCTCCTGATTACTGCCTTGTGCTCTTAAAAGGATTGGCTCCTGCAGCAATGGTTTGGTGGTTGCTACAAGTGTGTCAGGAAACACTGCCTGTATAATCTGGGTTTCTTCGTCCGTACACAATGCTTCCTTCTTCACAGTATGTGGCAGTAATGATTCAGAGCTCAGAACGAGCAGTTTAAAGGACATTTTGCCAAAATCCACACAATCAGCAGATGTAAATATAATGTATATACCTGATGGGCTGATGCTTGCTATTTTTGTTGTTGTTGTTGTCAGAAAACAGATTTAGAACCTAATAGAAAATAAAACCTGCATCACACCATTTCTCCAAACCAGCTGGATGGTGTTCATGGAGCTTTCTTCACAAGATGTGCTGTGGAGGCTGGAATAGATGCTGCAATATGATGTGTGCGATGCAACCACAGTATTTCTATCTAAAAGGTTACCTGAGAGCCATTCTAGCTAGGATGGGGGAACCATTACTAAATTAGAAGATGCACCATCGCTTTGGTCCTGCACAGCGTTTGTTTATTTCTGGTGTAAGTTACTACAGTTACTCAAGGGCTATTTGTATACAGACTTGAAAACAAGTTGGGAACAGCAGCCTGGCAGGGAAGTTTAGTGCTGATAGAAACATTTTCCATGTCTTTATAAATGTACTGTTCCAGCTTCTGGGTAAAGGAGCACATGTCATGAGTATTATTCTAAAATTATGTCAGGAAAAAAGTCAACTTTCTAGGAGACGGTGACCTGTGACATACTACAGCATCTGCCTCAACAGAGGCCACAAGTGCAGACAGGAGACAAACAAAGACATACAGTGTAGAATAAAAAAGCTGATTTCTGCTCTGTATTTTATTGTCCAGGTTCAACCATTTTGTGACCTATCAAAAACACCACACAAACCCAATAGAAGTCAACGTGGCACCACTGATAACCACATTTTGCAAAGACGGTGAGTGAACTCATACCAAAATGTGGGATGGAGAGAAAGAAGAAGCTGTTGTCCTTTCCAGAACAAATTGCTGCTGGAATTTGGAGTTGTCATTGTGCAACTGGCAAACCTGCAGTTACACTGCCACTGTTTCCATTGCAAATGTTTTTTTCTTTCAAATAGGTTTCCAAATTCGTTAGGGACAGAAATGGACAATTCAGCCAAGCTTAAGCCATTGATGGCCAAAGTATTTCAGAGCCCTTTATGGGCAACAAATGAACCTTACAACATGCTGTGAGACTGTTGGGTAGGCTAATTCTGCACACAAACAAGCTGGGCTGTAGAAGCGGTGTCTGAACACAGTGAGTTAATGAGAAAGCTAGGAGCATAATCCGAATCCTGGCCCTCACCTTCCTCTTCTAACTGCCTCTGTAGTTATCTCCCTTACATTATATTATGGTGTGCACTGTTTGCCTGAAATACACATGAGAGACAACAAGGTATCTTTAAGGTCAAATTCTTTACCAGTGTTCAATCCTGCCAGTCCTATATTTAAAAGATGCTATTTAGCATCTGTTGACCAACTGAAAGACAAAAGTGACATATTAGTTCAAAAGCAAGGGAATTAGTCAGCAAACAGCTTCCTGCGTCTCCCAACCTTCCTGTGACACATGTTGCTGGGCAGAAGAAAGCTAAGCTGACACGCGCTATTCATCCTGTCCCACCACAACTGAACATAGGCTTGCTTCTATGGGCAACTCTAAACTTCACTACTGGTGAGAGAAGTTCACTGTGCTGCTGGATGTTCCTCAGAGACAGAACCCTGAATATGCAAGACTTCCAGTCCCTTAAAAATAGATTATTTATTGGGAGGCCCAGCCTGCAGCCCAAGCCATAGAGCTGACGTAATTCAGGGTAACAGTTAACCACAGCTAGCTCATTACTGATACAATAATATTCCAAGTGCAAAGAAGCCACATAAACCCCAAGAAAAGTGAAACGAGGCCTCTGGGTTTTGCTTGAGGGCTGTGGTGTGTCTCCCCCTGCCAAAATCTCTGCCCTGGCACCTCTGTGTGGTTATGGGTGACATGAGACTCGTCCACTGTAAGGTGAGATTCCGGACAGGAGCTCTTGGGGGAGGGTATAGCGCTGACCTCCCTCCTGACAGGAAATCCCAAAAAGAGTACTGCTTGTGAGCATGTCTGTTTCAGCAGCTCCTCTCTTCCTGCTGCACAAATTTCTTGCCACTTTTATATTCTCTTTCTTTCCCATGAGTTATTTCCAGCCCTCCCTTGGTGTTTTAAAGTGAGTGTTATTGTACCAGCGCTGCCTTCGGACATGGGCCTGGGCCGACCTGGCATGGGGGTAGGCGGGCTGGGGCTGCTGGAGCCCCCCCTGCAGGCAGTCTCACAGCCAAACACCTGCAGTCAAACTGTCAGGATCAACCGCTGCCAAAAGAGGCCAAAAAACACTGCCAGAACTGCCCTGACGCACCGCACACACAGTGATGAATATTTCATTGTTATTCCAGGAAAAGCTTTTAAAAGAGCACGTGAGACAACAGTGGTGTGGGGCTGTCTCAGTGGCAAAGATTAAAAATAAGTAATCTAGCGTTTAAATGAAAGGACTCTCTAAATGAAAACATGGTTTCTTGAAACCATGGACACAAACAGCTGACCTATTAGCAATGTTGGTCTTTTTAGATAACAGTTCTGGCCAGAAAAATGGCCTTGATGATGGCACAGAATACGAGTCATGAATTACAGAGATATTTCTGCTATGCAGAGGAGGAGATGGAGTTTTGCCCAACAGTTATCCGTGGTCTGACTTGGAAAGTCTCTTTGGCATCACGATGAATGTAATAACAAAGGCCTGATTCACCAACACCAATAACCAAATTGTTATTTCTAACACTCGGCAGCTCAAGCTCACAGCTGAGCTAGGGCCCTGTGGTTCTGTGCTGCCAGAAATAGCATCTCTTCTTTAAGAAGAATCCAGGCAGGTATCCAGTTGGTATACATTAGCTTGTTTATATTTTCAATTGGCCAACTACTGCAGAACAAACTACTGAGGCAGATGGTCTTATGGCTCCAGATATCCCAGTCTTTTCTGTTTGATCATCTGTTGACAAGTACCCAGATTTTAGCACAGGGCATTCAAAGCCGTGCCCGCATCCCTGTGAAATGCAGGGGGCATGGCCAGACCCTCAGAGGTGCCTCCTGCACACTCCCCATGCTGGCATCTGGCTCTGTTTGGTTTCTATTAGGGGTCAAGTGCCCTAAAAATCTCTTCGCAGATGCTTTGGGAACAGATCAGCCTTCTCACTGAGACTTAACTTGCAGCAGCTGTTGGATTTTCTTAACTGGTCCTTAAGTCTCCTTCCACTATTTCAGCTAAGCTCTACTGTATACAAATAGTTATTAAAAAAAAAAAAAAAGCAGAGCATCAGTCACTGTTTCTGCATGCTAAAAAAGAAAAGCATCTGGAAACTTCAGGAAACTGGTCATATAAGAGGCTTTGAAATTAGTTGGTAAAGTTGTACAGAGAGCAAAGCTTACTTATTCTAACTTCCAAATTTTGCAGATCACAAGAAAATCAGATTATTCCTAAGGCAAAATAAATATATAAACACACAGAAAAATCTGTTTCTATGGTTTTCAGATACCAGCTTCCCCATGCACCCCCCCAAAAACTGGCCTTTAAAATAAACGTGACTCATTCCAGAGCAGATTCTTATAGCTGGATTAAAGTAATAGCTCTGTCAAGACTTCAATAGCATTAGCTGCTGATGCTGGAGAGTTTAAAAACTGGCAGGGTTTAGCTGCTCAGAGCATCTTGCCCACAGGCACTCCATGCTGGAGAACAGCAGTCCTTCCCCTCTGACTGGAAAATTCTGCCTTGTCACAGAATATCAAACACATGCCGTCAGCATTTATTCAGTTAAGTCTTCTCAAAAGATAGCACCAAGCACAAAAAGTATTTATAATCTTACCTATTTCACAAAAATGTTCATCATAGTAGGTGCAGGTCAGTTTTTAAGCTCACACGTACCAGCAATGTAATCTTCCATGACACCAACATTTTAATTTCTGGAAAAAGGTGGGTTTTTTTTTTTTGTTTTTTTTTTTTTTTTTTTTTTTTTTTTTTTTTTTTTTTTTTTTTTTTTTTTTTTTTTTTTTTTTTTTTTTTTTTTTGTCTTAGATTTTATATAAGTAAGAGCAGGAGTTTCTTTGTCATAGAAGTTGATGACAATACACTTGAGGTGAAATTGACCTGGACAGCTTAGCAGGCATAAGCAAGAGTTTCGCTATGATTATATGAAAAATAGAAATAAACCCAGGAAAATAAGCTTTCCTTAAAGTATCATCTCTGAAATCTGCTGTAAATCTTTTTTTTTTCATACACTGTAGAGGTGAACGTCACTTTAAAGGTTAATGTCAGACAAGTCTGATGATTTGAGAATGTTTCAAAGGGCACCGAGTCTACCATAAATTCTGTATCCCAGTGTGAATTGTACTTGTCTCAATAAATCAGTGTGACACTGAAATGTTCTGCTTTCACAGCAGTCAAAGTAACATGCAAAATACCCATCACAAAAAGCACTTTTTGCAGTGCTTTGGGATACAAGGTAATGCAAAAGGAAAATGCAGATAAACCGTTTCATTACATATGCAATGCTGGAATTGTGTACACCTCTTAGAAACCATGCAGTGCATTATTTGGCATGAAAATGCATGATCTAAAGTTGGAACATGATAGAAAACAATAAAAAGTGCAAATGTATGCAGTATTTTATGTTCTAAATAGAAGAGAGAGGAAACAGAGAGAGAACAGAAGAAGCTTAAAATACTGCAGATAAGAGATACGCATTTTTGCACTTTTGGTTAGCTTCAGTAGTTACCTCCATGCACCTACTGCAATCTGTGGAAGATATTTTCCTACTTGACGCTATGCATTTTCCCTTCCTTCCACATTTCCTGCATATAGCTTCCGAAACAAAACAGAAAACCTTGAAAAGGCAGATCCTACGTTACAGTTTTGGCTCATATTTCAAGGAAACACCGTCTTAAAACAGAAAAGCTGACTGTCAAAGGGTTAAAAACTTCAGTGTGTCACATTTTACACATAGAAATTCGCTCTAATAAAGGACACTGAAACGGAAGGAGCCACAAAGGCTAAAGAAACACATCTCCTGCAGCAAGTGAGACAGGAGACAAACGAACCCCGTAGCCTCGCTAAGAATGAAGATCTGTTTTATTTCACTTACCAGCATTATCCATTTTCACCCCTCGGTATTCAAAACGCGGAGTTGCCCAGAAAAGCAGCCGGCACGGTCTCCCTCTCACTAATGAGGCTGGCTGCCCTTCTCCTGGTTATTAGACCTTGCTGGCAGTCAGAGCATACTTCATGTACTGACTGCAGTAGACATCACCAGGAAATTTATATCTCCAAGGATGACAAACAGCCATTAGCTCCATTATAGGCTGATTAAGATTGTGTGAGCCTATCAAGTAGATACTTAAATCCCCCAGGGTTTTACCTCTTCGGGGAGAAAACAAAAGAACTCCAAAGCCTATAATATTGAATATACGCCTCTGAAAAGTAAAAGCAACAGTAATGAGGATGTGTTTAATGGGTAGGGAGGCAAAACTTTAAATAAAAAAGGGGTATGATTACAAACCAAAGGGCTATGATTTTTCAGTGACGCAACAGAAAAGTTTTAAGGAAATAAAGGGGAAGGAACCTATGGCTGTGAAGCACTAGGTTAGAGCGCAATCTGCAGCCCTCAGCTTTGGCTGGGCTTTAAATCCTACAAGTTCTGCACTTGATGTTCCCTGCTGTCTGTGAGAAACACAGTAGATGCCAATTATTAATTGTCTCGAGGCATCCATGGTCATACTTTCATAGCTAAATGTAAGGAGAGAGTGAAAAGTAACGACAGGGCTTTGCTTCTTTCAGTGTTCAAGTGACAGCACGCTGGCTGCTGCAGAAACTAGGCTCAATGAAATCTGAATAACATATGCTGAGATTAATGGATATTGCTTCTAAACTTTCAACACCATGCAAGTCTCTGATGCATAGAATTTTCCCCCACAGAAATAAACAAACAAAACCAGAATAGACTTCTAAACATTTCTCACTCCCTGCACAGGAGAGTTTTCTCCCTGTAAATGAATATATATATATATTTTCAATAAACAATCTATTTCGTGTCAGCAGAGGGTGAAGGGAAGCAGTACCTGGAGGGTACCAGGGAATATGCGTTCCAGTCCCATTTTGCCACTGATTTTATGTGTAACCCTAAGCCGAACATTTTGTGCTACAGTGTTTGCTCAGCAGTGCAAGGGAGACCACTATACACACTGAATTTGGCGAAGTACATTGGTGAAACAGAATGTCACGAAGTACTAACGCTACATAAATGTCACAATGTCCTCATAATATTTTTCCTTCCTTTAAATAATTCACTTGGCTACTCTAATTCTCTCCACTGCAATGGAAAAGAAATACATATTTTTTATCTGTACCATATTGACATGAAACCCCTCAGCCTAGAGCTGCATCACATGAACAACAAAACACACCTTCCACTCATCACCTCTTCACTGCCCCTCTGATCTTATTTGTCCTTTTTAAACATCCAAAGAAAAGACAGTTGCAGCCTTGATCTATTTACACTGATAAAGAAGTGGAGAGAATCAATGGCTGAGAGCTAAAGTCATCAGCAAGAATGGAGAATATCTAGGGCACATTGGATATATTCCATATTACAGAAAGGAAGCGCTTGGAGGGCTAAGGAGAGAATAAAGACTAGAAATCTGTCACACTTCATATTAAGGTTCTATTTATAAGTGGCTTATAAAGAGCTTATAAAAAAAAAAAATAGAAGCTGTCATGAGTATGTTGCATTTACTCTGTGTTTCAGATAGCTAAAACCACATCAGTGCAAGAGGTTGAAAATGACCAATAAGGAGCTTATTTGCTTGCTGGATCCTAGATCAGTTAATAACAATTGATTAACGCAACAGTTGAAGTTATTGGTTTATGTGCATCTGATGAAATCTAGGAGCACTAATCTGGAGGAGACAAGGTGGACACCCAATAGATGAGCCATCAGGAGGTGTCTGACCAGAGCGTGCCCAGTTCTCAGAGGGCAGAAGGGCATAAAAGCATCTTAAATCCTAGCAAGTATTCCAGTGCTTTGTGCTGGCTAAAGCTAAGAGGGGTTGGTTTTGAATCCACTCTGTTTGCTTTGAGTTTCACTTGGACTACACACTTGAGTTAGCCACCAGGCAATGGTGCAGCTGGAGGAAAGCAGTCCCAACCCTGGTGGCTGGGGACACAGATGGGCAACAGCCTGTGCCCAGAAACCCACAGGAGGTGCAGAGCTGCACCTCCTCAGACCCAAGGGAAAAGAAGAGCTCCAGGCGGTGACTGTTTCTAGGTGGCAAGCAGGTCCCAGTGTGTGTACCATGGCTGAGCCCCATGTGCAGGGCCAGTGGCCTGCCTGGCATCCCCACAGGTTGCTGGTCTTCAGCCACAAAGAGAGAAGACCTATGGGAGCACACCATGGCCCCCTTCCTGCCCACACATGAGCTTCCTGCTAAAGAAACCCCAAAAGATGACAGCACGTGCCCAGGGCCTATCCTGACATGCAGTTCAGATATTGCCACAGCCTCAGGTCAGCTGAGGTTTGTGACTGTAAAGTGCTAACTAAAGCGTGCAAGTCTGAGTTGCAACAGCTTGATAAGCAGTGAGTTCAGGTGCTTCATCAGGGCTGTGTGACAAGTAATCATTTATTAACTCTTGCAAGCTTACTATAAATGGAAAATTAATATGATATGTGACCTATATCTCTGCTGTCTGAACAGAAAATATCTCACCAGAAAGCTTCCAAAAAAAGAAAGCTGCACAGAATACGACTTTTTTTTCTTGTAGGCAATTAGATTATTGCATAGGAATTAACAATTGTGCATGATCAGATGCAGTTAATACCAGGTCAAAGCCACATCTCTCTGACTGCACATGGGCAAAGGAAACGTACAGGCTGCAACTGATATTTAAAAGGTAAATATATGTGTATTCCAGGCATAAACTGATGAAGCAGCTAACTTGGACAATCAGTGCCACCTCCTTGAGAAGAAAGCTCTATGAAGTACACTAGAAGCACAGCTAATGACACAACCACCTAACGACCCTGTTCTTCAATGTACCTGATGTACACAGCCTGCTGCAATAATGACATTTTGCTCCTGGGAAAATCAATGAGGATTCACAGAGGCTCAGCAATATGCCTAGGTCAGAAGTAAATAGAGAAAGCAGGGTAAACAGGTATCTCAGTGCCCAGCCATCACAAACCCTTGGAATCGATGCACAGCTTCACTTGCGGTGTTTCCAGTCATGACAGAGCCACCCAAGAAGACATTTAGAAAATGCAGAATCTGGCTTGGTTGGGTGCGGATTTGTCACCGCAAGGATCTGACTCGGTAAAGATTCCATTCTGGGCAACGTGTTTCACTTCACTTGCACTGTGTCTGCTTCTTCCCACACAGCAACAATTGTGCAGGTGTCTCTGGGAGAAGCTGTGCTTGTTTTTAGATGCCAACACTAAATACACATCTTCATGTGGTTCTTCTGAATACCCACTGAGTCCCAGGCCAACAACCATTGAGTACTTGGGATCTGTGGCCCCTCAAAAGGTGCTTCCTTCCGTGAAGTATCAGTCTGCTCTGCCAGTGGTGGAGCGGTTCCACAGGTGAGAGAGGGAAGGACGCTTTGAAGGCAGAGGAATGGACTCTGCTCAGACAGATCCCAGTCTCACAGCCAGTAACAAAGATTGCCTCTTACCACAAAAGGATGCTTTGTACAACACATCAAAACCTTTTTTGATTACTACTCACATTCTTCAGGCCTTAGGTATAAGAAAACCACCTCTCCCCTGGCACATTCTTGAAGACTGCAAGGCAAAAAGGAAAGCCTCTTGAGGAAGTGGTGAACTGTATACCTGGAACACATTTTTTTCTGCTGAGGCCTCTCACAAAGATTTCCCTCAGCCTCAGCAGCAATTCCCAGCATCAGTGGCAGAAGTGTTTGCCAAACGCCTTCTCCCAGACTCACATAGGTGAAAGAGTTTGAGAGCAGGACAGGGATAAGCAGAAATTCCCAGGCTCTTTGCCTGGGAGTAAGCTACATTTCAACTTGGAAATGTTGTTACTTTGCTACTCTGAGTGCAGAGAAAGCTTTATGTTGCTGAGAAAACAACAGGAGCCTTTTGTTCCCCAGGCGGATTTTATCCTTGAGCAGCCCAGCCAGATACAGGTTGTGATTCTTGTCTAAAGCCGCAAGGGGAGAAGCAGCACCACAGAAGCCAACAGATTTAAACTGATACAAAACAAGAAGAGAGTGGGATCCAGACAGCAACGTGTGGTCTTTGTAGGTGGGAAGTTTCGCAGCACAGATGGGTTTGCAGAGGGAGCAGAAAGGGGCTTGGCACAGCGGAGCACGGTGCAGGCAGGCAGAGGCAGTGGGAGGGAATGCAGGGACAGGGGGCGGGATGGAGAAATTGATTTCAGCATATCATGAAGCGGGGTGCTCAGCAGGAGATACAAACAAGGACAAGAAAAGCAGCTCTAAATGCTCCATTATTTAAGTAAATTCTAGCTTATTTCTGAATACCTGCTTTTAACAATTTCCTATCTAGAAAGCAGCATGGTATGAGTTTGGCTTCACTCTTCCAGAGGCAGCAGGCATTTGTAATAAACAAGTGGAAAACCTCTGGAAAAGCAAGCTCTTATTTGTCTCCTTTAGTTGTCCCACTGATTCTGCTGTAGCATCAGGCAGCTCTGTACTTACCTGGCTGCCCACCCAGCCATGGAAACCTGCTGAGGGCTTCCTGGAGCTGGGTGTGTTTGAACAAGTTATGTCATGCCCCGACACAACTCAAACTAAACATCTCTGAAAGACCTGCTGATGGGACCACAAACATGACTGCACTGTACGGTACATGAGCCCCAAGCAGCCACGTTTTCCACTGAATTGCAATGTGTTTGCCCTCAGAAACAAAACAAGTCCTGCTGTTTGCTAACTGACAGCTCCCTAAAATGAAAATGACTTGAAAAAAGCAAATGGCTATGGAGGAATTGGGGGTGTGGTATTCTTCATCACTGTGTGGATGATAGAGCACTGGCACGGGTTGCCCTGGCAGGTTGTGGAGTCTTCTTCAGTGGAGATATTCAAAAGCCATTTGGACACAGCCATGGGTAATGTCCCCTAGGGGACCCTGCTTGAGCAAGGGGTTGGACGAGATGATCTCCAGAGGTCTCCCTTCCAACCTCAACCATTCTGTGATTCTGTGATTTGCAACTGCTATCATTGCTGTTCATCTGTTAATACAACATATTGCTCACACAAGTGAATTCCGTCAAGCAAACTGAAATAACCTCTCCCCTTTTCTTTCTAAATATCACAAACAAGTGCACTAAATCATGTTGCAATTCCTTACAACAGAGCATGACCTTTGATATCCAGAGTGCTAGACTAAATCAGGCATAGGAAAGAGGGAAAATCCGGGCAAAATTTTTGAGTATGATTGTAGAGTCGCAGACTGATATAATCCTCGGTGTTATCCAGTAATAAGAAGGAACAGAAATTCTGTATCCTTATGCAAAATGCAAAATAAATTCCTGGACTCAAAACCCATTTTACAGGCTGTGGACTTTCCACACCTGAGCTAGGCAATTATAAAGCCTGTTTATAAAATGTTCTGGCTATGAAAATCCATTAGCATCTTTGCATGTTCTGAAACCATCATGATATTTGTCTAGATGCAGTATTTGTGTTTGGACAGATTTTACATGAAGAGGCAAAACTGAAGCTCTGGATACAAGGACAGCCAGTTTTGGATCTCATTTTATCTCTGGTTTTGTCATACTGTGCTGGTACAGCAACACCACACTCTCAGTGTTTAACAAAATGGGGATGGCTCATATGAACATAAATGCTGCAGCCTTCCATTGCAGTGTCGGAAGTGAACAAATATTTAGAGTCATAAGGGACAAAGCACCAGAGAGGCCATTTGGTCTGGCAGAGAATTACAGTAAGAAACGATGGTTGGAAACTAAGAATAGGCAAGTTGATAGCTATCAAGTAGATACTTGAAAGCAAGAATCTATTGCAACGGCAAATGTGATTATGCTACCAAGGCTATCAGTGTATTTTCTGTCTCTGGAGGTCATCATTTCATGACTGGGTGTCTTCTGGATAACACCAATCAAACATCAGTTACTGAGCTCAACAGAAAGGTAAATGAGAGTGATTTAAGGGCTTGTATCCCACAAATTGGAACTAATAACCCCTCTGACATTAGCATTATAAATCTATGTGAAAAGGCCAGTCTTCATTATTTGTGCTGAAATGAAATACTAGGCTTCTATCATGCCTTAATGACTGCACATAATAGATTTACAAAACATTTTACCCTTCTCCTTTTCTCAGGATCTTAATCTTAGCTTCTTCCCACCACTTTTCCCCTTTATTGTTCTGCAGATTTCTCTCTTGGAGTCTTATGTACAGTAAAAAGAGAAGGAATTTAACCTCATTCAGAAGTATAAATGTAACCTTCTTTCTGTTTTACCTTAATATATGCTAACAGATAATTCAGTAATGGAAAACAAAGGGGAGATAATATGTCCTCGTCCGAGGAGCTGAGATGAAATCCTACACACAGTGATGCCAAGAGCAAAACTTCCATTTAGTGGGGCCAGGGCTTCATCTCTGCATATAAAACGTGGTGGTCAGGCTTGTGTTAAGGCTACGGGAGATTCTGGGTACGTGAGTTTGTTTTAAGGAATATGAGTAAAAATACATGAAGAAGGACTTAAGCAGGGAATAGAAGAGCTCATTTGAGATATATATTGACATCTGGCTTAATCTCTCTCTCCTACTTGGAGCAAAATTTAGAAAAGTGAGAACTAAACAATTATTGCTAACTGCTTTCCATCCTTAGGAAAATGATAAATTTAAGAGTGAGACAGAAAACTTCTTCCTTGAAAACTGAAAACTGATGAACTAATAGTGTGAATAGTCTGTAGTTTATGCACTGTACATTTTGTAAGACAAACTTTGCCTCTTTGGAGGCTGGCATTTTGTAACTTTATTCATGAGACAGTAATCAGAACAAACATAAATTAGAATCAACCAGAGGAGACACTTGGCAAGATCCACTAAAAACAGCTATAATTTCAGTTCATTTCCTTACTATCTCTTCTCCTGAGGTCCAGCTAATTAACACATCATTCTCACTGTTGATCTTTGTTGGCTTTTGTATTCCATTCTGTACATGAAAAGAAGGAAAATCTATCAGCCAGGAGTTGCCATTAAATGAAGGAGCGGTTGTGGGCCACCAGATATTCTGCAGTGTTTGAAAACAAGAGAACTGCAGAAGAACCCAACCATAGGACAGTGCTTAAGTGGGTTTCTCTAAATGACTTTAAAAGATACCTAATTAACTATATTTAGATATACATTTACTTTCTATACTACTGAAATAGAATTGCATTCTCTCTTAATTTCAGGATCAGTTCCACATAGAAGGTATCCACTTTACCCACATAAAGTCCAAGTTATGGCATCTGTCTGAGCAACTGGTATATGTATGAGGTTTGGGGAACACGTGTCTCACCTGTTCAAGTTTAGCATTACCATGACTTCAGCCCTCAAGTTGCCATGGATTTGCGAGGATTACTTTCCTCCCTCATTGGTGGGAGCTAAATCTGAACAGGATGCATAACTGCAAAACCAACTAAGTGGGTCAGCCTCTGTCATGCCTGCAGAGACCCCTGAAGCAAAGAACTCATGTTTTTCCCTCCATCTGATTCACCTGCTGTTTTCTGATTCAAGGTGAGATATTTATGCACTAGATCTACCTGAGCAAGGTGCTTAAGGGATCCACCTAGACTAGCATCGCATCTACAGTCAGCATGAGGTGCTTCACACTTTCACCAGAGGATATTTCTTCTTAATGACTAACAGTTAAAGACTGACTTCTCAAGTGCAGAAAGTGTAGTAAATCAATTACCTGTTGAAGTGTGTACCATTTAACCCTCAGTACCCCTGTTAGTTATCAAATGTCTGTGTTCTCTTTGACTTCTGTTAAGCTCCTATTCTCAGAACTTTAGGTACTGCATAGAGGACTGCTGTATCTTGTGCAGCTTAGTGATTTTCTAAAACCAGCAACAAGACATGCTCAAATACACCTCAAAGGTAATGAAATGACAGGTATCTTTTAATTCCTAGAAAAATATGTTTGCGCTGAATGAGGCTGGTAAGTAAAAATCATTATTTTTTTATTGTGTTTTGAAAATGAATTAATTTGCTTGAACCTACATGACAAACACAGAGCCAAACTGATATCTGCAAAACCCATCAGACAAGCTGGCAAGCTGGAAGCGCGCTATTTGCAAGTGTTCAGAAAATATGCATTAGAGAGAATTTGGTTTTGGTGAATGAGCAGACAAGGTAAATATTTTCCGGCTCAGGATACAGTTGCATCATCACAGGCTGTACTTTAGGCCATGGCTGAGCCAATACATCAGAAGAAAAAAGACCTGCCACAGTAGTTTCAGGTAACAATACTGATAATTCATCAGCTGAAGGTTTTTAACTTGAGACAAAACTCTAACAGTGCTCCACTACACACAGAGGCAGAGACCAACTGCTGTTGATGCAAGCAGAGAACTTGAACTGCTCCGAGGTGTATCTTGATAAACTCATTGATGTTATAAAAGTAGTTAAAAACCTTGGGAGCTAATGCTACTTTCCTCAAAAAAAAAGTGTGTCCAGGTAAGAAGAGCAGAAAGATCAGAAACTTTGACCAAGGATGCCACAATGAAGCCAGAAGAATTCTGGAAAAACACCCCAAGGAAAATCTAGGGAGACCTACACCAAATGCCAGCGGAAAAGGACTGAGCTGCGAGCAATGAAACTATGCCCTTTTGTTTGACTCCCGCTGTCTTCAAGGAAACAGAAGCTGGTGTACAAACAGATGAAGGAATCAAAGAGTTTCCTATTAATAGCTCCTCCTCCTAACTGAAACAGTGTGTGAGATTGCACAAGCATTCAAAAAGGGACCTAATACGTATGACAGGTTGGTTTGTGATATGCCTTTCCTTCCTTAGTTAGCTATTACCCGAAATACCCTGCTTACTGTAATTTGCCTTTCACCTGAGCATCAAATCCCAGGGTGTCATGCAGGGCAGTTTAATTCCTTTTGTGGCAAACAAGTCACCACTGTATTCCTGAAGTGTTAATCAGACCTAAAAAGGACTCCAAAGTGACATTTGTATGGCATTGTTCCTTCTATTTTCCCTTTACAATAGCACCCACTTTCCTTGCAGTGCCTATTTGGTGTGAAATCTAGGGTGCTGCAATTAACTACTGAACACAAGTCTTTATATTAAGGCAGCAACAAAGGTGTAGGAGGGAAAACGATGTATCCTGCTTCATTTATTGCTAAAAATAATGAAATTTCATCAGGAACATGCTGCTTGAGTTTGCCTGGAGAGCGTACTTAGAAATGAAGGAAAAGCTGCCCTCTTGAGAGAGATATGAAAAGCTCATTAAAGCTGTTACAAAAGGTAGTTAGGTATTTTAGAGCTACATTACCCTTCTCTTTACATTGCAGGGTAAAGAAGTATTATCAGTGAAGAACACAGTATTATAGAGGGATCCTGAAAAAAATATTTGAATATTTTTTCTTATCTGCATTATTAATAATGTTTGAATTATTAAAATGTAATGAATTTGAAATAGCCAACTACTTCACTTCTAATACCTTTTTCCTTTGTCATTGCAATCAGTGTGGGAAATGGGATTACAATGGAAGTTGTTTCCTCTTTTATTCCCAATTTCCCATTTTGGTTTTCAAGCACGGGGGCACTGGCTTCCAATAATTCCCTTCCTCCAATTTTCTTTCTGTTTAGAGATGTGGGCATATGGCACAATTATACACAGTTGTAACTTCCAAAGCTTTCTGCTCTTACTTGCTCTCTCATGCCACAGGTTTTGAATTTGGGGAACTCTAAACTTCCACAGTTGTAATGAAAACATGAAATGGTATGATTCCATGTGGTAGTTGCAGAATCTCTCCAAAGTTTTTTTCCCCAAACATCTTCATTTTAAATCCATGTAAAACCGTAGCATTGGGCACAAATTATTGACAGCAATTGGCCTTTCAAGTGTGTTGGAATTTCACCCACGCTTTTTACCCATGCTATATATGAAAATCAGCCCAAAGGATGAGTATGTTTGAGCTTGTGAAGACTGTTTTGTTTCTCTGTATCATCCTCTCAAATGCTAGCAACTTTTCTGGCTTGCTAACATTTGCAAATTACGTGAAGGTACTTTGTATTCCTACATTCAAACCAAAACTGAAGAATTGAGTAGAACTGGGTCAAGGACAGCCCTCTGTAAGATTCTACTTGAGATGCCCTTTTAATCTGACAGAAAACTACTGAGATATATTTTTGAGAGAAGTTTATCAAACTGTTGTACACCCACGTTGTGGAGATTGCATCTAGTCTGTTCCCTTAGCTCATGTGTAAAGCGTGGTCTTGTAGAACAATCTCAAAACCCCTCTGAAGTCAAGACATGTCAAATTGAGATATAGCTAGCATTTTCCTTCAGTTGGCTACTTAGACCCTCCAAATACAGAAAATCAAACGGAGTTGTCATACATTTGGTCTCATTTAATTTCTGACTTTGGTCTTCCAAGTACTTGCTAATTCAACCAATCTCATTATGAAACTGACCTGTGATGAAATTGAGTACACCTGCTCTTGATCTTTTGTTACTAAACACCACTCCAAGACCAGGGCGCTGTCAAGCAACAGTAATTTGCAAAACAACTCCCTCCAAAAGAGCCAAAGTTGTCCACTGAACTATGTGCTCTGGGTCCAGGCAGCAAGCTCAGCTCCTCTGTTGTGCAGCAGGGTCCTCTGCTGCAGCTACGTACAGAAATAAAAACCAAACATCAGCAATCCATCTTGTCCCTGGAAATCCTACAAACTAAGCACAAGAACCCATAGAGAGGCACAGTGAAAGCAGATGGAACAAACAACATAAGTGTAGTGGCTATCAAAAATCATTTGAGACGGTACAAGCTCTCAAGCTGCTGCCACGTGGTTTACAAGATACCCTGGCAGAGGTCAAGCTGATTTAAAAAGATTGTGGTTGTCCTGTATATTTCAGTGAGCCCGTATTAAATAAAGAACCAATCCTAGCAATGCTTATTAATGTGAGAAATTAACCATGCAGACCAGCTATCATCTGCACAGCTAGACTAGTCCTATAACACTCTAGCAATACTTTTTGTCACTTTGTATTAATTTTGCCATGCTTCATCAAGAAATGTTTAAAGGTAACTAAAGAAATAATATCATTTTTTAACTAGGCCAGTCTTCAAAGAGGCTCTTATTCTACAGATTTAACTATCACACTTCTATTTGATGAAGGAAAAGTTGAGTGCAATAGGCAAACATTCTAATCTGCTTAGCCAAGACATACAGATTCTCTGCTACACATCTCCCACAGCCTTTAATGTCCAAATCAAGAACTAAACCACTTTGGAAATGTTCTGAGCAGTTAACATTAAAGGAAACGTTCAGATGCTAGATTGTCCTAAGGCTGCAACAAGCAGTGAAGTAGGCCACCTTATTTATTGCACCTTTAGGTCAAGGATGTATCTGAATCCAAAATAGGTTAGTGCATAACATTCAAATCAGTAATGAAACAACTATGCTGTTAATGTCCTGACATAATGATAGTATGTTGTAAGGATACAACTATACATTTTGAGACCTGGATGGAACTAGACGATGGATGGAACCAGACTCCAATAGTCCAGAACACAAAGATCTTCTACCCAGTTTGCCCCAAAGCTTTCAGAAAGCTGGCAGCAATTCTGTCTCTCCTTGAGCCACTGGAGCTGAAAGACACCAAGCATTTCTTGTGGTTGCTGTGGAGTGAGGGAGTTTGGGCTCCTTAGTCTTGGAGATGGTAGAGCGGCTCTTCAGGGGTTGCTGGAAGTATATGACTGCTAGATGCTTGTACTCAACTGGGACTCAGCTAATAAGATGTTATAGGGGTGCTTTCTTTTGTTTTTGTTTTTTTTCCATGTTAAATTCATCTGCACATCTCCATGGAAGGTGGCCAGGACTTAGAGATGTAATTTACTGGACTTTGATTTTGTTTGTACTACTATAATACCATTATTCTGTAGTACATTCTATAAAACTGACCCAGTGAAAAATAACTGAGACATTTTGATGATCACTTCACCCAATATTGAATAAATTATTGAGAGACATTTCAGTAATTTTTGTAAGACTGTTCCTTTCACGTTCCATTTAGAAAATAATAAAGCATGAGGACACGGCATGGAAAAACTGCTTTTGATAACTTGTAGTTATATGTATTTATACTTGTATTTCTTCTCATGCAAAAACAATTCAGTTGCACATGTACTAGCACACATGAATGCTTTGATGTTATTTTTTATATTTATCAATTGTATGCGAACCACTTAGAATTACCAAGGTGTTTATGATGAAATACAGTCTAAAAGCAAAAATCTAAATCTAAGCAGGCCATCCTCCTTCAATAATAAATAAAGAAATAAGTATGTATGTATTTCCCCTGCCACAAAATTGCTTTCAGATTGGAAATAATGAGTAATGTTTCTGTTTTAGACTTCTGGGGAAAGTCATTCCAGTTCCAGAATTCACGTGCTGGGAGAAGGAATTCTTAGACTCTTTTAAACCAGTCAAAGGATTCTACATCTCCTTTAGAACTGCATACATTATATTTAAATCTCTAGCGGGCCAGGAAAACGTCAGGGAGAGCAGCATCTGCTCCAATGCACAATGCTAATGAAGGGCCTAGATGTGTATTTCTGAATATATCTTACAGATCCCAATGAGCTTCATTTTAGAAAAGACTACTTCAGAGTTCAGCACATACAAAAAAAAAAAAAAGTTAGTCTAATTCTTTGTAGTGGTTTGTTTTTCAGAAGACTACATAAGAAATGAAAAACCCAGCCTGAGGGTCTGCATTTATGATCTGGCTGTGAGCAGGGTCAAAGCACTCTGTACAAACACTGGAAAACCTGGTTCTAATTAAAGCAGACTTCTCTCATAATGAGTCAATGTCCAGGTGGGCAACAGGCTTCCCACAAAGAATAATAGGTTCTGTTAGTTCCCAAACAGTACAGACAACAGCCCTTGCTCACTTGCTCCTCAGCAGTTTCTTTGATGGATCAATACAGAAACTGCAAGCCTGGACCAAAGTACGGCAGAATCAATACTGCAGGGAGATCCCGTTTCAGCGGGGCAACTGGTAATGTCCAGCCTGCAGCATTACCTGGGCTGAGTGAAGAGCAACGACTGATAAAAAACACTATATCATTTAAATGTACACTTTATGGATTAAAAAAAAAAAAAAAAGCCTTCAGGAAATTTAAAACAATGCCATGCTATCTGATCCTACTTCAGTTTTCTGCTTTTAAATACAGCTGAGTTTGTGTTTAAAGACACTGAAACTAATAATGATTCTGCTGGGTATCCGTCCCCGAAACAAAACTGGCTCAGAATCTGTTAATTCTGCTGCAATGGGGCTTGCGACTTGACAAAAGCAGCCTACGTTTTAAATCCTCCGCTTCACAGGAGGGGCCAGCGATCCAGGCAGCGAAGCGTTCACTGATCGACATAACAACCGCCCCATCTAGCGCACCGGCCTCGCAGCAGCCTCGTCTGATCTGCAGCGTGCAGCTTCCCCCTGCAGCCCACCTTGCAGATGGGGAGCTGAAACATCTGGACAGATGTGCACCGGCAGCAAGGGGTGCCACCAAAGGGGAGGGGCTGCAGGCGCAGGGCGTATGCTTTGCACTGAAAAATCTGGGCCTCCTCACAAAAGCCAAAAGGCCTCAATTCTCCAGCTTTCTTTCGTTTCCCTGCTCCTACAGCAGGAAAGCTAGCTATGTTGTTGGGCCTTGAGAAAATGGAAATATCCTGAACAAACGCAACAGAATGTTCCGTTTCCTTATATATTCTTTATCAAAGGAAAAAAAAAGATATTACTCATATGAGTGAGACCCTTTTCAAGAAATTTTATAATGCAAATAAATGGATTAAAAACACAAACCTTTTTACCTGCTGTTTTCTTCTGCAGAGTGTTTTTAAGCTGTTAAAAATCTTGACCCGCAGACGATTATTCCCCTGATCCTCACAGAAGGGGAGAGCTGGTAAGGGCCCAGCGCAAGCAGGGGAGCTCCTGCAGCAACTGGTGTTAGATAGAGAGCAATTTTTTTTTTCCTCCCCACTTTCTCCATACTTGTTGGGCACTGCAGTGCAAAAGATCTGGAGAATAAAGATTTTTCCACTGAAGAATGAAGGGAGCAGAACCAAAAGGCAATTCATTGGGAATAAAGTGGAAGAGGCAGAGAAGAATCAAATTATTTTTCTAGGTTAAAAAGTAATTTGCTCTGTTTGTGGACATAATGGTGGGACTACTAAAGAATCATCAAAAAATGAATGAAGTAATTCCTTCTGTTCCTGTTGCAGTTCTTTTATGCTTTAAACCCTCTCCGTTTTCCTTTGCTATCTGAGTCAGTACTTTTTCCCTCCCAGATTTCTCAGCACCCTTCCTAATCTTTTCAATACCACAATAAAAGCAGCAGCTGAATAGAAGGTGGTCATAACCCTCATGTCAGAGAAGGGCCAACGTGATCCTCATGACCACTGCCAGGAGGAAGAGGCGGGAGTAGCCCATCCTTTGCTAGGCGGCAAGGAGGCCAGGCCCAGCTCTCATCCGCCAGGGAGTCCCTCTGGCATGGAGCTAGACTGCCTGGAGGTACTTTCACAGGGGTTTTACAGAGGAAAAAGTAGAAGTCGCTACAGAACATCACCTACTTTGAAACGGTTACAGCTGCTTTCCACTTGCTTCTTTGTTTTCCAAGGGAAATTAAACATCTCTCAGTACTTAGGAAGGCACATTTATTTTGTTAACTACTAAGCCTGTACAATCACAAAATGTGTGATTAAGGACTGTAATACTGAACTAAGTGTCACCTTGTCTTTATAAAGCACTGCAGAGGGACCTTGCTGGGATAAAAGCTGCAGCAATGTACTGCAGCCTGAGCCAAAGCATCCTGAAAGCCATAGCAGCACTGCCAGCCACAAGTGTACATGAATCAGGCCTACAGAAACACAAGGATGACAAAGAAATTATATTATAATTTAATTTAAAAAATAAAGAAAACAAAACAGTCGACTTCTACATCTCTTGTTCAGTGCAGTTACAGAAATTCCTGGGCTCAGAACAAATAATATCAGGAAATTACACTCTTTAGAGCAGTGCCGAGGGAAGATACTCCATTAGAAAATAAGCATGGAATCCTGGTTCCCTGAAGCACCCTGGTCTTTGCTGCAGGAGTCCTGAGCATCAACATGAATCACATGGACATCTGGCATCTACCAAATGCCAATACAATTGCCTTCTCATTCCTCCGCAGTACAATTACCAAACTGGCCGAATAATGTTCATACTAATCCCACACAGCCTCAAAACATGTAAGCCACTGCTGCAACAACCCTGTTTCAAGAAAATTAAGCTCCCATTAGAAAATGGAGATTAGACCTATTGGAAGGCATGCACATTTTGATAGCTTTTATTGACACTTAAAAGGATCAGTATCAGAAACCATTTGCATGCATTTTTCAAACTCATATCCTTTTTATGTTCTGAATTATCTGATAATCTGAAGTATCTAATCCCGAGTCTGAGAGAGATGCATATTTGCCATTTGCAGAGCTCCTTCTGGATTTTTCCCCTGGCTGTTACAATAATCAATGTTTTTACAAAAACTTTTTGAATCAAATGTCATTTGCTTCATATGCGATATGCACGAAGTTCAGTTTTCTGGCTTACTTCTGCTACAGGTTGTATGTAATTGAGACAAATTCACTGGAGCAGAAGTATGGAGTTCCAATAAGCATCAGTTCACTAATCAGTGCCTGAATTAAAATCTCCTTGGCATCACATCTTCAAAATTGGTTTAGATGGCAGACAGTTTAATTGATGGACTTCTTACTGCTTAGAATCCATCTAAATATCACCTACATATTCTAAATATTCATCTAAATTCATTTAAGTTTATGTTTATCTTAACCCTACGGTAAATGGGAGTATAATGCAACTCTTCAAAACACAGAGGAAGAATTTCCTTTGGTTTTGCACTTTCACTTCTCTCATCTTGTTGTCTGCTATTTCTTGGCTGCTCCAGTTTTCTTCCCATATCATTTGCTTTCCTTTTCCTTTAAAGGGGCTAGAGATGACACTGCCACAGACAGAGGGACACTGATGTGGCTCTTCCATCCAACCAAAACGCAAGATTCATCTTGCCTTCTTAACCCACAGAGCACTTCGCCTAAACACACGATAATAAAAACCAAAATAAAACACATCACTAAAACCCAAACAAACAAGAAAAAGCCAAAAAAACCCAACCCATAACAGCAAAAGATCCTTTCTTTGCCACTGGGAAACTATTTCTTTCCACATCCCTTTTAGTGTGTTTGCAGTTTTGCTCCAAGTGCCTTCAGCAGGGCGGTTTTCCCTAGTTCCCCAGCCCAATAAATCTTACTCCCCTTTCCACACATCCCTTTCTATGCTTGTACCACTTTTCCAGTCTTAGCCAAGAACTAGGACAACCAGTATATTCTTACCCACAGAGTTTATAAATTAATGCAATAAAGTTGCAAAAGCTGTGTGCTCCACTGAGTTATTTTTACTCGACAGGAACTGATGATACCAGCCTGTGTGCTTCTTGCAATAGATTATTTCTAAATGCAATAAACAACAACTTCTCTAGCAAAGTGCAAAACACGCCAAATTGACAGTATAATTACATATTTTGCTTTGAATAGAGTTAGAAGGGACCGGTCTTTTTCTTATAAAGAGAAAAATGATTAATATGTGCATTTAATATGATACTAGAAGCTCTTTTAAAGTTTAAAAATGTGTGTCTGTAGTTGTGTCTTAGAGAAAAATCTAATGTGCCACGCAGCCAGTGCTGAACATCCGTACCACACAGTGAAACGTGTGCTGTTGTGAGCTGAAATCATCTACACAGTCATATGTACATTAACTGGCTCACTATGTGAAGATTGGACAATCCGAAACTGATTACTTAAATAAGAGAAAGTTCTGAAAAATAATTAGTCCTTCAGCAATCTTTCTCCAGAATTATTTTTGCTATTTGCAAATAAAAGAAACTTTTGTTTAATTCTCAGCTTCCAAAGAATAAGACAAAATTCAAAGCAGATGCATCTCCAAAGACTTAAATAGCTGGGTGGCAGCATATTTTCTGTTTTTGTTATTTGCTGAAATAAACATTATGTGAAATATTGCCATTCAGCTTTGTTCGCAGCAAGACATAACAGGAAGACATCTTTTAAAAAAGTTCAGAGCCCCAAAGTCAAAAGGATGAAGAGAGATGCTGTGTCCCTGGGGAGCTGTAACTCTCCCTCTCTGCTCGCTCCAAAGAACATATTGCTGAGAGTCTATTCAGAGAAACACTATAACACTACAGCCCAAGTAATGAAAGCAACGTGCTCCATCCTTGGGGCAGTTAATATCGTGTCTTGAATGTCCTCAGAACTGCCTCTCGTCCCCCACGAGTTACACTCCAGCTGTATAAGCAGAAGAATGTAGTTCAAATCCAGCCACTCTGAGCTTGCCAAAACTGCCTTTAATCAGAAAACAAAATCAGAATTATATCTTGTAGACAGTGCCTTCGGTAGCAGTCATTCTTTTTCAGATAAAAAATTCACTGTTTCGTCAGTGGTTTAAACCACTAACATAAGCTGTCAGCAGCAACACTAGGCAACAGTGGAAATAAATAAAAATAGTAATAAAAAAGATGACTGCTAATTATCCTTTCACTAACAAAGTAACAATATAGCTTCCCCTGTTTGAACACAAAGAAGGCCTACAATTAGGACATATTCAACTGCAAATGTACCACAACCCCTTCTTTACCGTGCTTGTAGATGATACAAGACAATACCTCAACACCAAGTCTAGACAGTGCCTGTAATTTTCTTGAGTACTGTGTATATTAGTCACAGATGCATCTTAAAAGCTGTGATTCTCACCCCAAAATGGAAAAAGAAAAAGTATTCATCGGGGTCCCTTTGTTCAGCATGCTTTCTGGGCCTCGGCTCCATGGAATACTGAGCGTCCTTTCAAGAATCCTTTCTAACCTTTGAAGAATTCAATTCCTAATGATTTAGCCATAACAAAATAAAACAGCACTGATCACACATTCACTGTGCAGGTGGATGGGGTCCATGAAGTTGACATAGTGAAATTTCTGTGCCACGGAAATTCTGACACGTCTCTTCCATTCCCACCCTGGCTCCCCAAATCAGAAGGAAAAAGAATTCATATACCAAATTTTCATAGGATGAATCTTCCAAAAAAATCATAGAATAAGTTTTTGAAGTGACGAGTTACCATTCTCAAACTTGTTAGCTATTTCTCCTGAAAATCACAAGTGTGACTGAAGTCAGAACTGTTTCTACAAAAAAAAAGTGGAATTTTACAGGACTCTTATTTCAGTGGGACACATTTGTATTCAAAAATATTTACCAACTTAACAATTTTAAAAAACATAAGGATCATGTCAGAGTTCAGCCTTTTCCTGATCCTCACCGCCATACAAAGCTTTATTATTTATTATTAGAAAAACTTTTTTTTCTTTTAACTCACAGATTTTTTTGGAGATTTTTTTTTCTTCCCAATGAATTCCTAAAATTGAAAGAATTTCTGCCCGGCCTGTACAAATTCTGACCACTATCTCCCTGTGTCAGTCAAAAAATAAATGCTTCTCTGCAGGTTCCTCAAATTTCAGTCTCTGGAGTCAAAGACCATCCAACATTTGGGAAGTACTGGAGTGCATCACGCTTCAGTGGGTGGGCTACAACCTAGGAAACGCAAAGCCAGACCTACCCAAGGGATCATCAAAATTGGTACGAGGGCTATCAATGAAATGCAAATGGGCTCTAACGGAAGTTTGTGTACAAGACTCAAGTTAATTCCAATGTCGAAAGGAAAAAAAAAATGCTTCTAATGAGAGTCTATTCTTCTTGATATTGTAAGTTGTGTAAATGTTAAAAAAAAATGAAGAGCAAGTTGTAGAACATGTTTAATTAAAAGTAAGCACTCAGTGTTACATTTTCTGAAAAATAAGACAGTTAGTGAAAATATCCTCATTTCAATTAGCAAGTCATGTAAATGTAGTGTTTTAGCATTTGCCACCTATGGTAGAATGCTGCTTCTTCCATATTTAACTCCCAGCCCCCAGCTATTTGGCAGTGTATTTCTCTGAATACACCAGTGGTTTTAACACAAGCAATAACACAAGAAATGAGAAGGGCAACCTGAACTGCATCATAAATATATAAAAAACAATAGAGAGGATAGAAAAGCATCTTAGCACTCAAAGAGGCAGTGGTTTAAGGTGCTTCTTAGCCACAAGTCTTATAAAGTACCCTAGCAGAGAGCAAGGCAGACTTGCAAAGTTTATCTGTGTTAATAAAAGAGTATATTAAAGTACTCAAAATATATGCTGGTATTAAAGTACTTGGTACTGATGTAACTTGTTAACATTCTCTGTTTCAGCCTTTCAAAGCTTGAAAATCTTGCTATCACTCAGAATGGCACTCAACATTCATGCAATACAATGTATTAGAAGTCCAGTTCTTCATCAAAACTGTGCTACAGGGACAACTCCTCTCAGCATACCACACTAGGGAGTTGCTGACTGCCTATAAACTCTGTGTGTTTCAGGAAGATGATGACGCTTTCGACACGAACAAAAAGCAAGAGTATCTCTTGTAGTGGTTCTTAAGACTGACAAATCCTCAGAAAAATTAAAAAGTAATTGAACTCAGAAGAAAGAAATGAGGATTTTCTATTTTCTTCTGGATATTTTTCCTCTTGTGTCACTTGATTTGTACATGGAAAAAAACTTTGGCATCTGTTAAAAATGGCAGCGTTCTAGGTAAAATGCTTGGTTAAAAAAAAACATTACTACCAAAGACATCTTTGTCTTCTGCTAGAATATATTGAGTGAGAACCACTACATGTTCAGAACCAGGACCAACATCGGTTTTAGCTAAAATTGAAATCCTGCCGGGTTTCTGGCACTGAAAACTTTCCTACTCAAAAAGTAAAAAGGAATAAAAATGTGAATTCCGCACCAATCTTCCAGAAATCTGCCAGCCATCCCCAGCCCTTTGACCTTAAATGGTGTCTGTCTGTCTGTGAAATAAAGGCCATCACAGCAGGCTGGAGGAAGAGAATAAATGGTTTATAATAATACTGGATTTGACTGATAATACATTTAGATGTCAAAAATAAAACAAATATTGCTTGGAACAAATTGCTTACTTTCAAGAGTAAAAAAATCTTCAGCCACTTTTTGATTAACTTACTCTGGCTTCAGACTTGAAGACTTGAATCTGATACTAAATGGTTACTTGCTAAAAGCCACACATCAGCAGGAAGTGCTAAATGCCAAAGGGCCTTGAGAAACTAAAACACACAGTAGCAAAATGCTGAACAGATCACAGACTGAGCTACTGATCTGATGCTGCAAAAATATGCATTCACTCATATGCTGCAAATGTTTGCAATCCAATTTCTACTTAGCCAACAGTGATTATCACCACATTCATAAAATGCTTATTTTCATCTTAAGTCAGAATATTTGTTTGTAAAGTTGTTGCACCAGAAATTGCATAACACGTATGATACACAGTATATATACATGCTTTATATTTTTAAATATTTGTGTTCCTTAATCTTAACTCTTAGGCTTGGATCATCTCAAGAATTTACCCCAATTTCTCTGGAGGAGATGGTGTGGAATAACTTCTTTTACTCCAGTATAAAGAAGACGGATTTTTCCTTGTATAATACCGTACAAACCTGCGTTAGAAATGGCAGGCCGTGTTCGGGAGAACAATGCTTCCCTGCACGTCCATCAGATCTTGCAAATTACAATGGTTTTCAGGGAGACTCAAACTTCTTCAACTTAAGCAAAATATTTTATTATTCCTGGATTTTTCCTCAGCACACTTTGGAAACTAGAAGTTACTTGTAAGGATGACAGCAATCAGATTTAACATCATAGGAAGATGGTCTAAGCATGTTTCAGACTATTACAAAGAAGTAGATGCTCCAGTTGTGTAAGTACGTGTCAAATTGCATATGATTTAGATTGCTGCTTATTCCTGACAGTTCAAATTTTCAAACTGATGGGAAAATATCAACGTCAATTTAGGGAAATGGCACAGTACAGTTGTGGTTGTTATGTTTCTAAATCCACAGGAACTATGTTTTAACTTTGGCTGTATTTTTCTACCCTGAATAATCTGCCTTATCTTGCATCTGCCTTATCTTTGGTTTGTGTTTTAAACAAGTCCTGCTTGATAGGATGGAAAATCATATTTTCCTTTAACTCCTATATTTCCATAGGATGTACCGAAACCAGCTGCTTTAGTTGTGAGCATACTTCCACATCATGAGGCTGTGCCCCTCTCATCCCCATGGGATGAATGAAAGACACAATCTTTCTAACAGCCCTCCCAAAGCACATCTGATGTCTTGTTTACAAACACTAAACTTGGTCCCCATAGGTCTTCATAGTACTCTAGCTTGGCATACACGGCCATCAGATTGAAGAAGCTGAAATCTGTAGCTATTCTGGCAAATGTTCCTACAAGCACAGAGAGAAATACAGGGAAACATAAGAACCTACCTACCTACCCTTAATTTATCTTTTTCCCCTGAGTTCTACGCCCCCAGGTAGCCAAGTCAACATATACAACGATAATTTTCCTTCCTCCCTGTCCAGCACCAGCCACACTGATGCTCTGGCCACCACATGAACACTTCCTCAATTTTCCACCGAAGGGGGTGGGGTGACTTTAAGCCATCTTTTCACCCACTCAGGGGTTAGTAGGAGGTGTAATCCTAGCTGCGACTCATCATAATTTTGATTAAATTAACCTGCAAAGAACCACTTTGATAGCAAAAAAATTCTAGAATAGACTTGGGATGTACAAGTTTTGAATTATGAGTGCCATTTTCACTCAGCCTTTCATTGTTTGCATCTATGGTATGGTCTAATATATTGGTGAACTGCTGTCTGAATTCTCAGATAGATAGGTTTCCCCCCCCCATCTGCCACTAGAAAGGCAGGAAAAAAAGGATGAAAGGAATTGAAACAAGCATCTGGAGGTCGCCTCTAGACCCAAAAGATGCACTTCTTATCAGTGGGACAAATTATCTGAAAGGTCTGCTTCACACAAAGTACCCTAAATGGAATGGAGACATTGGTGTTTTTTTTGACTTCTGGTGTGAGAAGTTCCCTTTTCACAAAAAGGCACCTCACCACAAACCTCAACATATTCTGAATAAAGTGCAAGATTCTTTGCTTCAGGCTCTACAGCAAAACCCACAACAAGAGAGCAAAGTGAAAACTGCCTGTGTGGACACACAGATAAAAAGCTGTCAGGGTGACAGGTTGGCTGTGCACCATGGCAGCGAGGGCCTGAGCTTTGAGACTGTCATGAACTAAACCGCAAGCAGCTGACACAAGCAGCAGCCTGCTCTCTGCCTGGGCCCACCATTCATTCTGAGAGCTGCCCTCGCCCCACACCATCAAACCTAGTTTTTGGATGATTTCTGGGAAAGCATTTGAACAGCACTTGCACTTCAAATGCAGATCAAACCCTCTCTCTACCATGCAGATCAATAAACTAATAAACTCACGTAGCTTCACCCACCCTTCAGATGGTTTTAAGTCTAATCACTCCATATGGAAGGCTGCCTAAGGGTATGCCATCCAAGCAGTGGTCTTGGATCAGCAATGACACTGCTCTGAAGTTTTAGAACAACATTTTTCCTCCCCAGTCTCCCAGAAATGCTCTTACAAAGCAGCCTTTTGTCAAGCAGAGCATTCAAGTGACTCAGCTCTGCCTTTCACAAAGCCTAAGAACTTGGATGAAATTACGTCTTTTCAGGGTATAGATCAAAAGCCAAGGTTGTGTCACCCTTCCTCCTGACAAGGATCACTTTTTTCTCCCCAGGGTCTCATCAGAATTAGTGTCAGAAAGCAAAGGCTAGGCTTGACACAACAACAGGTGATGTGATGCAGCCCAGAGAGGGAAATTAAGTGATCTTCTACCACTAACTGTAAAAGACCTGCTTTAAGAAAAAAGGGAAAACATCCTCACAAATTGGACTGCAGCTGATGAAGTGAGATTCTGCACAGTGATTCAAGGAAGTTGCAGCTCTCAGCAAAAGCTAGCAGCAGAGGAAGGAGAGGGGGTAAGAGAGCAAAGGGAGCACAAGAACTGGAAGAACCTCATCAAACTGCACTAAAGAGATATGCACAGTACTGAACTAGAACAGCAGACAGATGGGTCTTACATGGTATTGTCAAGGCTGCTTTTAGAAATGCTGCTCTGTTTTCCTTAGCTAGAAGGGTCTCTACAAATACTGTTTCTTGACAGATGCTGCACTGAGAATGATGAGTTGGGAGGTGGCAAAATGGAGAGCACTGTGCTGGTGGGTAGAAGACTGGTAGGTACCAACCCATCACTGGTGGAGCGTGAGCAGACAAGTTGCCTTCTCAGTGCAACCAACATAATAACCTGGAAAACGAAGGAAAATGCACAGCAGAAACCACAACTTGTGACTTCAAAGCTAGAGCTAAACCACTAGTAATGGGCAGCAAGCAAACATTTTGCAGGTTATTTAAAATTCAGGTTGTTCTTTTCTGAGTTCAGCAGCTGGAACACGGGTAACATCTGATGTGAGCGGCCAACTTCAAATTAGTCAAATGGTACAGGAAAAGAGGTAGGAGCAAAAATATTAATATGGCTTATACAGTCCCACTAAGTGCTTCACATTTCTGTCCCCATTATGGTTGCTCTCCAGGTTAGTGGGGGAATGAGAAAGAGAGGTTGTTTTAATGGCATCTCTGTACAGAAACGATTCTCTAACTACTGTGTTAAAAATTAAACAGCTTTCCATCTTTAATGCTTGTTTTTCTTTTTAAAGAGGGAACCAACAGTTGGGTGCCAGTACGTAAGTATTTTTGTTGTGCCCAATGACCAGCTGGAACAAAATATGGGAAGCAGCAATTGGGAGAATATAGAATGAAAGAAATGATTTTGAAAAAATAAAACCCAGAGAAAGCAACACTTGTCACTTGCTGGCAGGAAGCACATCCTCAAAATTAAAATAAGAAAAAACCAAGAGAGGCAACAGGGAGGCCTAAATTATCTATTTGAGAAACTACAAATAACAACATATCTTTGGAAAATCACAATTTTATCTCCACTTGATTTGCTGTTCTCGTGTAACGCACCCAGCTCATTGCAAGTAGTCTTCAAAGTTAAGCTGATAACCAGCATACTCTAACACTGACACAGACTCAGCTGTGTCTTAACCTTGTCACAGCAGGATCACCACAGTGGTGGACATCTTGTGCACACAAGAAGTTGTAGGGTGTTGTTCATTCACACTACACAATATGTCTTGCACCTAGATGCAGCCCTTTCTAGTTCGATCATACCACTGGCACTTCCTCCTTCTCCAAGCCCCCGTGCTTGAATAGAACTTACAAGTGGACACAGAAAAATGTAATGCAGAAAAATATTTGGAAAATGGCACATAGGTTTCTTCTCATTTGTGCTCCACTGCTGACCCAACCATTCACCGTGCTGCCCTGATGGTGCTGGGGCACAAGAGGTGTCTGTGCTCTCTGAGTTGCTCTGCCTAACTCAGACACAGTCCCTGATGGTGCTGGGGCTCACAGGCACCTCTGTGCAGCAGTGTATGCGTGCACCCAAAACACACCTGCATCACCGGGGACACATGTGCCCCCTGTCACCTTAGTCAGTGGAGCAGTGCTGATTTGTAGCCAGACAAGCCCACCGTTTCCAAAACGTGCTCAGCAGCACGGACACCAGAATTTCACATTCCTTAATATCCAGCCTCAGGAAACAGCCTGAGAGAAGAGCAGTCTCATCCAAGCGTATATTTATTTCAATTGGCCACACTGTAAACTCAGGTTCTTGCTTCCTCTCCTTTACAGAGCAGACTTGTTCTGAACGCCGCAGGAAGCCTACTTTGGGACTACTACCAACCCAAAGCATCCCGCGTGCGATGCAGGGTTAACTCTCAGGACGAGCACCGCTTCGCCCCACCTGTTAACGCAGCTCGGGAGCGGGATGCCCCTTCCCAAAGCCCCCAACCCAGCTCAGAAGACTCTGCGGGGGCTGAGCCGCCTCTCCCCGCTCCCTCTTTCCCCGCACCCCATTACCTGAGCCCCCCACGCCGGAGCGGAGCAGGCAGCTCCTACGGGAGGAAGAGAAGGAGGAGATGTCGCTCTGGGAACGGCCGCGGGGGCCGGGCAACGGCCAGGCGGGCAGCGGTGCCTCCGCCATCGGGGAGTCGAGGGAGGGAGAACCCAGAGCGGGAGGGAGGGAAAGTTCGCGGAGGAAGAGCCGCCCCTCCGCTCCGACCGCCCCGACGCGGGGCCGCCCCGCTGGGAGGGCGATGGGGACTTGGGGCATCCAGGAAACCGTGCTCCCACCCCCCCCCAATCTCTCCGCACCCCCAAACCCAAACCCCGTGGTTTCGTTTTGTTTTGCCGGGCGTTTGCAAGCTCTCCTACAAGGCCAGGTTAGCCCAGTGTCTCACAGACACTCTGCTTCCCTGTTTAAAAAGTTTTCTGCAAAGCCAGAGGAGCTAGTCCTAAATTTTTCACCAAATTTCATCGTGTGTTGTTTGTTACAATTGACCCTTACAGCTCACAGATGTGCTGAGGGCCCCTTCTCTTGCTGGAGATGGCAGCAGCTGTGTGTGCACAGGCTGGTGGCAGTTTCTGAGCAGGTTTAAGCCTTAACTGGAAGTGTACTCATGACTTCTATTTACCGAACTGTTTTCTTTTTTTTTTTTCCTTAATTGAAAGCATGTGAGAAAGGTCATTAAGCAAACTACACACTTCCTGCTGCAAATCTCACCGAAGTGAATAGCTCGCCTATGCTGGTGGGCTTTGGGTGAGACCCTGGAGCTTTCCTCGCATCGTTTTTCCTTCAGAGCACTGAGTCACAGTGTAAGTGTTGAGTGTGCTGTGAAGAATCAGCCTCAGAGCCTACTTCAAAACTCCCCCGTTAAGGGGCTGCTCAGCTCTGTAGTCCTTTGGTGGCAGCAGCTGTCAAAAAGAAAAGTCACAGAACATGAGGAAATCCAAAGATAAACCAGAACAGATACAGCAGCAAGAGGTCAAAGGTGCTGAAGAGCTCCTACTGAGATGCAAAGGGACGTCTGAAGAAATGAAGGTGAGGGAAGACGCAGAGAAAGCAGGTCAGCATTGAATGAAAGGCAGAAGCAGGGAGAGGCAAAAGAAAAAAATAATGAAGGGCTCCTATTTGTGACATCAAAGTTCATTTGTAAATTGGAGCAATGTGGACAGTCGACCAGAAAATAATGATATCGGGGATGTCAAAATGTTTTTTTATCAGGCTGTAACTTTCATCCATCGAGGCCCATGACTGAAAATGTAAGAAGTCTCCGCCCGAAACCTGTCGGGCTACCCCTTTCCCCGGGTAGGAGCCGCAGGCCGCCGGGACGAGGAGGCGGGGCGGCCCCAGCTCCGCATAGGGCCCGGCCTTCAGACAGCAGCCTCAGCCCCGCCCCGAGCCGGCCCCCGCTCACCGCCATGTTGGGCCTGTCGCCGCCCGTGCTGCTGTTGCTGGCGCTGCCGGGGCTGCTAGGCGGGCGGCCCCGCTACGAGCCCACCTGGGCCTCGCTAGACGCCCGGCCGCTGCCCGCCTGGTTTGACGAGGCCAAGTTCGGCGTCTTCATCCACTGGGGCGTGTTCGCGGTGCCCAGCTTCGGCAGCGAGTGGTTCTGGTGAGCTGCCGCCTCGCCTGCTGCCCGCCGGGCACGGAGGGAGGGGGCGGCCCGGTTAGCAGACAGAGCGGGGCTGGAGGCCGTGCGGTTTTTCACGAGCTTTGTGAGAGAGACGGAGGAGCAGCAGGAGGCAGCCGAGGTGCAACGATGAAGGGATGGGCACCGCAGAAGGCTGCGGGCAGCTGTGGCCGAGGGCTGTGGGAGCCCAGTGTTCCACTTGCCTGGCGCACTGCGTGCTGCTTGTTTGCCTTTGTGCTGCTCGTGGTGGTTTTCTTCTCTCATTATCGCTTTCATTAAGGCGTGCATTCCGCTTAACATCAGGCTCAGTGCCTTCAAATCCATTTATTTCCAGCCTTTGGTCTGCTGGGTGCTCACTGGGTGTAGCTGTCTGGTGTGCAGTTTCCTTTTAAGTCATACTGTGTCGTGGGGTGTGGAGGCTCTCCTGCCATGGTAAAGCTTAAAAGCAATCTTCATAAAGCAAGCTGACGTCAATATAAGCAAACCACTGTTTACTGAAGGCAATATTTGGCCTATTCTTTTCAGCGTTACATATAAGGGTATCTGCAGTTCAATGTGTACTCCATTTACTGTGTAATGACTTTCTGCTAGAGAGGAAAACTAGGTTTTGTTCAGGCCTCTCTCAGAGGAAGATTCTTACGCAAGTTCAAGCTCAAACATCCTTTTTTTTTTTTTTAATTTATTTTTCTAAAAAGGTCTGAAAACAGTGTGATGCAGTGGATGACTTTGTCTCCATCCCCGCTGCCTCCCTCCCTTAGGCCCATCCAGGTGAGGAGCCCTGCTGGGCTTTCCAGCAGTGAGCATGCTCAGGTGGCCCAGGTTGCTGTGCACAGCCTCAGGGCAAGGCCACAGACCCTGGTGCTGCCCAGGTGCCTCCTTCCTTGCAGAGCTGCCCAGCCTTTGTCAGTACGGCTCTGAAACTCAGTCCTGTCAGGGCAGAAATGCTCACATTGTTGGCAAGCTGTGTGACAAAGGAAAAGGAAGGATGTTACTTCTTTCTTTGTGCAGTTACATACTTAATAACCAGGTTGTTTTTTTTTCAGGCTCTTTCAAGGAGGAAGATAGCCTCAGCCTCTTTCATTTTTTATTTTTTTTCCCAGTGGCTCCCAGAGGTTGTATTAGTTTACGCTGAAGTCTCTTTGGGAAGATCACAACAAGATCCGCGCAGCTGCTGTGGTGGTACAGAGCTGAGCTCAGAGACTGGCTCAGGGTGGCAGGGAGAAACATTTCAAACATTCCAGTTCTGCTGTTTTTTCCTTTTACTTTCAAACTCTGTTCATTTATGCCTAAATTTGCCAAAAGGATTCTGCTGCCTGGCTTCATTTATATGAAGGTGAATGCTTTCAGACCCTTTTTCCCCAACAGTTACAACCTATTGCTAGAAGGCCTCCAGCAGTAAGGCTCTGGATGCTGTAAGGAGTGTTGCATGCTGTATCTGGAATTCCACTTTCATGTCTAGGGAGGGGAGGGGTGGAGCAGGCAGACAACACATAGTGCTGTATTGGCCATTTATGTTCTCTGCCCATGGTGAGGTCAGATCAGATCCATGGCCTTGCTGTGGACTGAGGTGATGGGAGCAATGGCATTGACTTCACAAATGAAATTCTGGGACCTTTCCAAAGTGGAGTGACTGGAAGAAGCAGAGCGTGGGGAAAGGACAGAGAAAAGGAAGCCTTTAATTATTAATACTGTTATGTTCTGAAGCAATTTTATCTGGTTGCCTGTGTCATGTGCATCCGGTGCTTGTGCCTCTCAGTGTGAACACAAATAGGAACTAATGATTTCAGTTATCTTTTCTTTGTCTAAAAACACACCAGCAGACATGGTTTTGATCTGTATTTTGTAGGTGGTACTGGCAGAAGGAAAAGAGGGAGCCCTATGTGAAATTTATGAAGGCAAATTACCCACCTGGGTTCAGTTATGAAGATTTTGGGCCACTGTTTACAGCAGAGTTCTTTGATCCTAACCAGTGGGCAGATATTCTGAAGGCTTCAGGTGCAAAATATGTTGTCTTAACTTCAAAACATCATGAAGGTAAGCAAAAGGCTTCTGAATGTTAGAAACTGTTCTGTTTTTGTTAACTGAAGGAATATCCATGTGACTGTCTTGTCTGCTAAGAGAAAGGTGGAGAAATGACACAGAATTACCTTCCCCAACCCAGTCAAAGAGTTAAAATGTGCAGGCATTTTCCTGATTCTTGCACAAAAGCTATGGTCACGAAGCTTGCATAGAAGGAAGAATAGATTGTGCCACGGTTTTCTTCTTCTAGGTAAGACAGCCTGCAGTGTTGGGGGAACTGAGCTTCCAGCAGCAGCTGGGTTTGTTTCTGATTGTTGTGTAATGTATTGCTCAAGGAACCACAAAGTGAATGCTGTGCTGTTCTGTGTATGGAGAGCTGCTCTGAGCTGGCAGTTAACTGGCCTGGAGGTTTCTCCAGGAATTTAGCAATGCGTTCCATGAGTCAAGATGCTCTGCAGAGAGAAGTAAAGAAAAAGGGCATGGTTGGGAAGAAACTTAATAGCAAAGAAAAGCATAAAATACCAAGAAGCAACATGACAATGCGTTTAGTCAGTGTTGTTGGTGTTTGGGGAAATGTGGACTCAAAACTTGTGACTTTAACAAGTAACTACTTGGGAAATTTAATCCTATCTCTGACACACGCGAAACTCTGATCCTGTGTTGTAATTTCCACTGACTTAAAACAAACAAAGTAAAAAAGCCAAGATCCATTTAGATGTCCTGTATGTAGCCTTGGGCACAAATTTTTAGCTCCTTTGTCTAGTTGATGCAATTACATGTATCCAGTTCACAAAAAATGCTGCACAATTTATTAGGCAATGAGTGTGAAGCAGTTTGAAGGTGAGAGTGGGGCCCCTCTGGCCGTGGTCTGAGTCTGCGATGTGGTAGGGCCTACCGTGCTTGAGGTTGGTTGCTGGATGCCTGAGAAGCGAGGATATTTAATGCTGATGTTTTAAAAGCTGCTTCAGGAGTTTTTGTACTCTGCGTATGCACGCGTACTGAGTTGCTGACTGAGCTGTTAATGGATGATAAAACAAATGAACAGCGAACGTTTGCGTGAGATGTAAACAGAAGGGAGGAGAGTAGTCTGAATGCGAATGATGTCTCCGTCACAGAACGCACAAGCTAATGTTTCATCTTCCAGCTGTTGAATGTATATCCAGAATTGATATTTACTGCATTCAGTAAAAATGTGTCAAAAAGCTTCTGTACTTTTGGTTAACTTAATTAGGGCATTTGAATGGAGTGAACAACTAAGAAGGATCAAATGATTATCAGAACTAGAAAATTGAATGCTTATGTTTTTTAATATAAATGTTTGTACAAATGTTTATATATATTCATGTGCAAATATATATAAACATATCTGACATTGTGTTCTGGTGTTATGATTACTGTTACAATGCATAAACAGATGATAGGCTTACACTGTACAATGTCAACCATTTTACTCTATGTATTTAAAAAAATGATTATTTTGAATTTATTTCTTTTGCGATACACTTGCAAAGAAAAACCGTGATGCCCCCTCTGCTGCTTTTCTTTCTTAGCTTTTAATTTTTCTCTTTTCAGGCTTTACTTTGTGGGGGTCCAAATATTCTTGGAACTGGAACGCTGTCGATGTGGGACCGAAGCGAGATCTTGTGGCTGAGCTAGAAACATCTGTTAGAAACAGGACTGACTTGCGTTTTGGTTTATATCACTCTCTGTTTGAATGGTTTAATCCTCTCTTCCTTGAGGATGCCACCAATGTCTTCAAGACAAGAAAGTTTCCAACCAGTAAATCATTACCAGAACTCTATGAAATTGTGACCAAGTACCAACCAGAAATAGTTTGGTCTGATGGGGATGGAAATGCACCAGATACTTACTGGAACAGCACTGGTTTTCTAGCTTGGCTGTATAACGACAGGTGTATCATGATGCAATTTTAGCTCCTAATCTGAAATTCTCTTGTGTAGTTTGTCTCCTTCTGTATGTTTTGTGGAACTTGCTACCTCCACTTACGGGGACTTAGCTAAATCTTGTATAGAGTGCCAATAATCCAGGTCTTCCCTAAAACTATTGAAGCTCGTTTTAGAAAGACTCTTTCATAATTATTTTTTTAACCATGTTTGCAAATTCATAAGTTAAATGGCAATGATTATTCTATGTAATCATTTTTCTTAAGTAAGTGTTGTCTACTGCGTGGACAAAGAAGATATCAAGATAATTTGAGAATAGAGGTGTGTTGTCATCACAGACTCCACATTTGGCAGTGGAGGTGAAGCGCAGGCTGCTTTCTGGCAGGTCTCCTGTGAAAGGCTGCAGCATATTTCCCCAAGAATTGGGTCCCTGAAGTAGCACTTAATCTAATTGCAGTAGTACAAAAGTCTTCCTAAATGTTAGTTTCTGGGAGGGGTCTACTGGAGGTGAAGGGGAGAGATTACATTGGCTCTGACTGTTACATCTAGAATTAAAAATCATAAACGTACAATTTTTATTTCCAGTCCAGTTCGGGACACAGTCGTGACCAATGACCGCTGGGGAGCTGGCAGCATCTGTAAGCATGGTGGCTTCTACACATGTAGTGACCGGTACAACCCAGGACACCTTCTGCCTCACAAGTGGGAGAACTGCATGACTATTGACAAGAGGTCATGGGGGTACAGGAGGAATGCAAATCTTGACGATTACTTCACAATTGAGGACTTGGTGAAGGTACACTGGCACAAAGGAGTTGCCTGCAATTCCTGGTTATCGTATTGACATTTCTCACAGTATTTTCTGTAAGATTATCTAATAAAAATTCATACGGTTTCTTAGAGGCGATTTCCTCTGTGAGTAGCTAGTCAAAGGCTGATCTGTATGATTGTTTTTCTAGTAACTGCACTTGTGAGTTGACGAGAAGCAAACAGTTGTAGTTTCACAGAGGCTCTTGCTTGAAGGCTGGATCTTTTTTTGCCCTTCTAGGTAGGAACAGTTAATAAGCTAATACTCTTTTAGTTGGTAGCGAGAAACTTGCCTTTTGTTCCATTTCATGTTTAAAAAAGGAAAGAAAAAAAGACACTTGTAGTACAGGCATGCAGATAAACATAGCCTGTGTTAATAAAACATAGATTCCATTTGCTAGTCTAAGTTACTACAAAAAAGATTGAAAACTTAGGAAAACGGAATGAAAGGAAGTCTTGTCTTTGAGATAAAAATGCATTGAATTACAAAATTCAGCTACTGAAGGGGAAGATCGTTGTTGCTTAATCCATGTCTGTTCTTTGTATTGTCCTTGCAAAAGATAATTTCAAATTGAAGCAATATCTTTTCAGAGGAGATGGTTTTAATTCATTCAGTAGTTTATCTCCAGCTGTCTGTTGCTCAGACTACAGAGTCAGTCTGTGATCTCTGGAGGGCAGTGTGGATGGGAACACAGGTACTTTGTGGACTCTCTAGAAGAATCATCAGCCTGTTTGCCAATTGTCAAGTTCACGATATGGCATTAGTGCAGATACGTGATGCCAGAACATGCAATCTCAGAGGCTGAGCTAAAAGGCAATTAATTTCACTAATACATTTTACCTCTTTTTCTTTAAGTTGCTCCTTGGATTAATAGGTCTAGGAAAAGCTGTGTTCCAAGATGAATGAACCCTTTGAAAATCTAGATTAGACATAGGATTTTTTTTGTTGTTGATTCAATCTTCCATTCTCTCTTGAATTCCATCCCACTCCTTCTGTAGTAGGAATGGTTCCTTTGATTCTCAGTCTGTACATTCCATGTTATAGAAATACACGATGTGAATTTTGTGGGAACTAAGGTCTATGACTGTGATGAATAAATGATACAAATGAACGCCCATTCTGTCACTGGCTCCACTCGCAAAAGGAGGAATACGTGGGAGATACTAATAGTACCCTTAGAGATGAGATCTATTCTTTACTACATAAATTATTAAAACTGCTTCATTTTCTTCTGCATCTTTTATGAAAACTGGGTACTAAATATCTGAAGGTTCACGGTGTTGTAGAGATGTGTCCATAAAATAGGGAAAACATTGCTTTTCCCAGCTTCAGTAAAAATGAAGTGGCATCTGCTAGCCCTTCTTATGCAGGAAAATAATCCTGTAAGTGTTCTGCTGGGAAATCTCTCATGAAATTCCAGCAGGATTTGCAATTTTAAAAAGAAGTTGACTCCATACTAGAATCAGATCCTGTCAGATGTATCAGTGTGAAAATGTATTCTGGGATATTTTTCTGCCATGCAAATTGACAGTGGAGCTTTGTTCTTTGGGACCTTAAATTTTGCATTGGTTGTTGGGATGCTGGACCTCCGGAGTCTGAACTTGCAGTAACTAGTCCAGTCCATCATTCTGACGCAGCGTACCAGGCTTTAGTAAGAACTTCAAATATATAATTCCATTAATCATGACTGCTGTTCCGTGTATGTGTTTAAAAACATTTCAGCAACTCGTAGAAACGGTGGCTTGTGGAGGAAATCTCCTGATGAATGTCGGGCCCACTCACGATGGCCGCATCGCTGCTATATTTGAGGAACGCCTGAGGCAGATGGGTGCTTGGCTGAAAGTCAATGGAGAAGCCATCTATGGAACGAAACCATGGAGAGCACAGAACGACACGGTCACACCGGAAGTGTGGTAAGGCCACTGAACCAAAACATAGGTGGTGTAAAGATGTAGAAGCGTATGAGGAAATTTTAAGATTCTTAAGGCTTGATACTGCAGAAATCGTCAGCTTGCCCTGAAGAAATGAACCCTTCTGTCAGTTTAAGAAACTGCATGCGGAAGTGTGTCTAAGAATGCAGGCAGACGGTGTGTGTCAGACAGTGTAGTTCTGGGGCGATGCCAAGGCTGAAGGGAAGGTTGCAAGAGTTTCCTTAGTGCTTCTAAGCAGAACTGGCAATAGAAACTTTAAAAAAAAACAAAACAAAACAAAAAACCAGAAATACAAAACTGCTATGAAGTGTTCATCTATACAATAGGAATCTTAGTGTTGCTCTTTAGAGAAAGGGGGGAGAGAGAAACTAGAAGTCTAATATATTTTTGCATTTCTACGCCTTTTTACCTTGAAAAGGAAGATATTAGCAGTTGTTTGGTCAGTAAATTCAGTCAGCCTCTGAGCTCTGCTTTGCTTTTGTGCCTCATAGCTGCTATAACTCCATAATGATCCGCCAGGCTCTTGGTCTCAGCCACCTCTCTGCCTCACTGGGCTTTGTTTAATTCCTGCTCCAGTTAAGATTTGGCCATCTGGCCGTGGCCTTGAAACCGCTGACTGTTGAGTAAAAACGCTTCTGAGAACAACAAAAAACTGTAATTACAATAAAGTAAGGTGAGAGAAATGTTGCAGATGAATGCTGCAGGATTTCCAAAGGCATAATGCTGGTGGATCAGATGGCCATTAGGGAAAGGTTCTTCAGCAAGATAATGTCTCCTAAAATTTAGTTTTTAAAAAAATTAACTATGCAAGGTGGAAGATTTATTGTTCCCTGTGCTCCTATTAAGTTTTTTCAGTGTAATGCCTGTATATTTCTGTATGGATGTGAATTACTTTTTCTGAATGTAACCCCTAATTATCTGTTAACGTTTCCCCTACCCACCAAAATCCTCATTCTTACATGACAAGGAAGCAGTTATTACATGCTCACTTATGTTACTACAGATGCCTACCTCTACATTCAGTTTATGATTAGTTTGTATTACCTCTCTTCTGTCAGAATGTGTTTTCAAGGAATAGTACTTTGATAAAGGGTATTGATTTTGTGAAATGAAGGTTACACGTGTGAAAATGTAGTTAATCTTAACTTTTCACATTAGTTCCTTTCCAGTCTTGAAAGCATGATATATACTGCTCCAGAAAATTTCCAGGGAAGACTGACATGTTTCTGCTCCCCGTTTCCAACCAGGTACACGTTCAGACCAAAGGAAGGCAAAGTTAATGCCATCTTCCTTAACTGGCCAAGCTCTGGGATTCTGGAACTTGGTGAGCCAGAGGCACGGCTTGCAGAAACACAGGTAAGAAGACACTTCTTGCTTCCCCCTGTAGAACAGTGAGGTTTATAACACATAACACAAGAAATGAACATAGTCTGAAAGTATGTGGAAAACACTTCTGATATTTGTCATGTTCCATCTGCGTTAATTTTTGTTTCTGGCATCTCTGGGAATGCGTAACTTTTAGGATAGAGTACTTTGGAAGAGACCCAGCAAAATACTAGTTTTCATTCTGGGACCTTCCTTGTCCTGGTCTTCCCAGTGGGATGTTTCTTATCAAAGTTACACTGAATTGTTGCTGGGATACATTTTAGCTGTCAAACTGAAGATCCTAAAAAGAGGGCAAGTAGAAGGAAAAAACCTCTCCTCCTCCCACTGCAGACTCTACCCCAGCATGACCTTTATGATAAATATCTGTCTTTATGATCTTGTTGATGCACGCAGAGGTTTTAGTTGCCCAGGGACACAATCATAACTCTATATGATCCTACATATACAGTGGTCAGAAACTGAGGACCTTGATACCACAGCTCCATTAGCAAGTACCCTGACCCAGCAGAGGCAGAATTATACAGCAGTACACTTGGTGCTCAGGACTTAATATCCACATCATGTGCACTTACGGGGTTTGCTTTGGCTTAGCTCAGTTCTGGTCTCATCCCCAGATGCTCGCTAGCTGTTGAAATGCATTGTGTTCCTGGACTCTGTCCCCTGCTTTAGTTTCAACTGAAAAAAATCTAATTGATAATGAAACAGCTCTGTGATGTGGCAAAAAAACCCAGTTATTTCAAAAGCACAATCCAAGTATTATGTAGAATACAAATGTAAATGCCTCTTGAATTTGAAAGGAGGCATCTGGGCTATCTGTGAGCAGGAGAATTATGTTCCTCAGGGGTAGAGACTGATTTTAACTGTTCCCTTACACTGTTCCATTGTTAACATTTCCTACAAGCTGGTGTACCAGTCTTCCCACAAAACATTTATGTGTTTTTACTAGGGAGGGGCTCTTCAGATCAGCTTTCTTCTGAGCTACCCGTCTGTACTTTGTAAGAAAAGCTGATGCTTATTCAAAACTACAAGCTCTACCACAGCAAAGAAGCATTTCATAAAGAGGTGGTACTACCATCACTACTGTGGTACCTGGTACATACATAGACCCATATCCTATCCCAAACACTTCAGCACACCGTTGTGTACCTTTTACAGCCCTAAGTAGGTCTCAGACACAATATCGCTAGCTTTGTTACTGACAGGTCTACTTTGCAGGTGCTTTTTCCATTACCTTTATTCTTAGATTCACTTGGTTGATGAGTGGTGTTTAAGGACAACGGGGTAGTAATTATGGAAGAACGTTTCCTTTATTGAATATGCAATTATATGCATTTGAAAACACATTGTTCTAATTTTACGGTTGGTTTCAATTTCAGGTGAAGTTGGTTGGCTACAAGGAACCGCTGAAATGGGTTGCACTGGGAGAAAAGGGAATCGTGGTAGCTCTACCTCAATTAACTCTGAAGCAATTGCCATGTCAGTGGGGCTGGACCTTGCAACTGACTGATGTAAACTGAGCCACACAATGGAGCCTTGGGAAGTAGGGAAGTTACGTTGTTTTTTTTTTTCTTCCTGCCCAGCTTCTCGTCACTGGTTTCTAACTCTTGCTTGACTGAGAAACATGTACCTATTTATTTTTGAAAGACAGACTGTTCTACAAGATGGAATGAAATGAACGTTATGCAAAGTCTAGGTAGTTACATCTCTATTGTACTATTTGTTTCTTTGAGCTTCTGTGAATAACTTGACCTCTTCACTTTTTTTTAGTCTGTTTCTTGACAAGTTAAGTGAAAAGGAGCAGTAGATCTTTTTTTAAGCCACAAGAACAATGCTAGCCCAAGCTTACATTCAGCAGATCAGACAACTGTGCACATAAGTTGTATACTTTCAACGCAAGAAAACTTAGTTCTATGAAACTGTATTGTAAAAAAAAATATATATACATATATGCCCTAAAGAATGAACTTTCCGGTTGTGTGCTATGACTGGCAGCTGGTAGCTTCAGCTGAGATGGATACTGCATCTGCAAGAACAATCTTATAAGGACTAGCAATTAATCATGAATGCATGGAGGCAATGCATATGTACATTTTAGTTTCTAATGATGGGATAATAATGAGAATCGCTAATTTAACAGAACTATTTTGAGTAATTCTGTCTGTTAGTTCTGAGAATTTGCTTTTTTTCCCTATTTTTGTATTATGTCATAAGGTTAAGGCTGACTTGTTTACATCCATTATTTTTACAGTTACCAGGGTGCCTTCTGTGGACTATGGACTATTAACAACAACAACAAAAACATAATTCAGCAACTTTTTTTTTAAGTTGTTGCTAGGCATCCTCAGCTTTGGCAAGAAGAGAACATTTTAAAGCATGAGGTGGACTGTGTCCAACTTGAAAAGTTCCCAAACTCATCATGTATCAAGACTAATAATGGCAGACCTGCAATGTGAGACTTGCGAGGAGGGGGAGACAAAGGACAACAAAAGAAAGACAGGAACGTTTTCAGTGTAGAAACCAAAGGCTTACTTCTTCCTGTGTAATCTGAATAAATGCAAAACTGTTACTGTGTAAGTTAAATTTGTCTTTTTCTACTCCAGGATTTTAAGTGAGGGGCCAAATGAGGTATTGCTTTTTCTGCTAAGTAATGTTACGCACACACAAAGCTTACATTAAAATATTTTATTACAATACAGAGAATTGGGCTCAAAATTAATACAAATTAAGATAAAATATTTACAAGTTAATGTGTACAGTGTAGCTGTGTGAACAGCATAAACGAGAATATCTAAAAATGCACATTCTTTAAGTAACAAAGAGAGCACCCCCAACTTGTTCAAGAGGCGTGTGCATCAGTTGGCAAAGGCTTTTTGAAGAAGGAGAAACTCTTTGGAGTAACTTTTGTAAAGTTAAGGGAAGAAGTCTTTTACAAAAAAAGAAAAAAGCCTTACTTCATTCAGTTATTCTTCCATCACTACCATTAAGTGTTTTTCCCAAACTTTACACACCCCAGGCCCCCAAGTTTGTTTGTTTTTTAATAACCTCTAGTAATATTGCCACAAGATGCCTTTCAGATGCAATAAAAATAATCAAATTATGCAAGAGTTCAACAACTTTTTAATAGAAAATTCTTTACATAGAGTAAGTCTTTCACCAAGAATATTTTAATGGACACTTGAAACAGAATTGTATTAGACAGAACAACTATGGGCTCACTCCCCGTTTCTTCAGTATGTTCTTTCTGCTGGTCTACCGCTCCTACACCATTATAAAATTAACTCCACTCTCAGCAGTAGTCACAAGGATGCGTTATAAATACACGATCTATTCCTATTAATGTGCAGTTCATTTCTCTAGTTGCTGAGGGGTACTAAAAGCTTCGTAAACATTAGCAGCAAAATCTTTCATTTGTTCCATCATCAGTAGGTCCTGGAAGACATTTGAGGAATACATTTGCTTAATCAAAACTACAGCCAGCACTTGTCTGGTTTCACTGCAGGACATAACTGTACTGATAAGAGAAAAGCACCTGGCACTCCTACTGAGATCTAACTCAAACCTGGCAAATGCAAGAAATTCATGAACAGAACTCCAACTGCAACCAAGTTGAGACTTCTTTTTTTCTGCTTCTGCACTGTTTCGTTAAGGGAAGAGATTATAGGAGAAAAAGAAGCATTTTTTGGAAAGCACAACTCTACAAAAAGTTTAAGTTACATTACTTATTTCTACTTTTTTAAGCCACTGAAATTAAACGAAATAAGGTACTTGATTAAATAGAAATAACCAACATCTCAAAATTTTATTTGAGATAATTTAAATAAAGCAAGATTCTTACCTGAACAAAGTGACTGGGTGTTTCACTGCATACTGAATGGATCTGTCCATTTATTATTGGAATTATCTTGGCCAAAGGAAGACTGACGCTGGAGAGACTGCAAGAGAACAAAAAAATATTGACGTAGACTTGCTTGGATATTTGCAAAACAACTAAACTGTGATTATTACTAATCTAAATAATTACTACTTCAAAAGTAAGAGTTGGAAGAAGTTAGTTTTGCACAGACCACAAACTGGAATGTACAAGATGAAGGTTTGACCCTATTAAGTTTTTCATTTAATAGGGAAGATCTACCAAAGAAAATTTTATCATAACTGTTGGTTATCCTATTACTGCTAAAACACATTCATTTTGCATGAGAAGCTACAGTATTTACCTGTGTGTACACATAAACAGTTGTCAGACGTGTCCCTCTACAATCTCAGACCCTCAAATTCTTAACCAAGCTGAGGAGAAACAGCCAAGCTAAAGCCTTTGGGATATTTTGAGCAATGCACACAGCACACATTTCAATACAAACATTACTATTTAATAACCGACGGCTTGTAAAATAAACATACATAAAAAGTTATATTCAAAGTATTCCTTTTAATATTTTAGGAATTATATTTCTAGGATTTGAACTCAGCTTTCAGACTTCTAACACAGTGAAGTGTTTTTAAACCAAGATAATCTCAGAATAAAAGCTGTATTTTTAACGTTCTTTTAGAAAGAGGCAGAAGATCCTGAATGTTAACATTTTTTCCAACATACCAGTCAAGAACCTAAAGCTCTGTAGGTTACGTGTATTTGGAGAACCACAATTATGTCCAGCTTCCCTGAGAACTTTTGTAATTACCAGTCAGAGACTCGGACATACAGAGCTATCTTATGGCCTCACAGGGGGACGCTGCAAGGACATCTCCCAGACTCAAAAAGCAGTCTGTTTGTACAGCACTGGCAAAAATTGGAAAGGATAGGTCTTCTGATTTCTGTTTTTAGATCTGCAAGAGATGGTGAGAAAGACAGCTCAGGAAAACTCCAGCAGGTTCTTGGTTGGGGAGAAACATGCAATACTCCTAGCTCTCTGACTGACCGAAGTGAGGAGACCATATTTATTCTTGAAAAGCAAGAAACAAAGTTATTTCTAGCATGAGAATGTCAAGTAGGCAAGAAAATCCCTTGCCTGTTTTGGAATTCACGTAATAATGCTTTCAGCCTCATAGAAAGAACCACAACAAAAGAAAACATTTACCTATTTACAGAGCCATTCTGAGAGAAGTCTTGTTCAGTAGGTCTAAAGAACTCTGCCATATTGTCCAGCAGTTGACTGAATCCTCTGTTTAAACATGTGCTCAAAACTGTACTGAAGTCTGGACTGAAGAAGTAAATATATGTTGGTTTTGATTCCTAGGATTCATTTTTCCAAAATGAAAACCCCTGCAAATCTCAAGAGTATTTGAGCTTCCCAAATCTCCCCAAGTATCTCCACAGCAAAACAGTCAACAACCTCAACTCTCCACTGAAGTTACTAGAAGACAAATAAAATGGAAAGCATTCCTTCATTACCTATTTCTACTAAGCAGTAGCACAGAGGGACTCATCCTTAAAATGCCCCAGATCTCAAGCAGTTACATTCTAAGAATAGTTTGGCATTTGACTCTCTTCATTCCTATTCAATGCTTATTATGGAAGCCTCACTGCAGTAGCTCTTGTAGAAGGGTGCGTACAACCACTCATAAAACCATGCATTAAAAACAAACTCTGATAAGCCAAAACTGGTGTTCATTTTATCAAAGCAAGTAAATGCAACATAATTACTCTCAATTTGCCCTGGTATGGCAGAAGGGAAGTACTTCTCTTTTCCTACATAACTAAGAAAATGCAAAGAAGAGATACGGGTCTAGCTGTGAAAAACACCCTTGTATTATTAAGGCAAGAATATTTCTTATGAGTTTCAAAGCACTCAAATTTTGAAGATCCCAGCTTTTAATTATGGAATATAAAAATTTAATGCAGCATAGTGGCTAAATGGTCACATTTAGCAAATGAAAATTCACCACTTCTTAAACAAAACTGTCTTACGTGAACTGTAGTTGTAAGGAGTTCAATATGAATATTTTCTGTATACCTTTCCAGCATATCTCTAGTTTCATTAAGTAATTTAATTGTAGCAGTGTCTCTTTCTGTGAGTCCACAAGCCTAGAAAAAGCAAAGACAGATGCTATTTAGTGAGAAATCCATAAGAATCCTAAGAGTAAGGGTGGAAATAGTTTTGTGCCATGGAATTAAGTCAAGATACATCTATTTAATACAAACAACTTATCATAGTGAGTCAGATTCTTTATAATTTTATGTGTGTGGCTTGTAACTGGTCACTGGTTCTGTGTGTGGTTTTTTATTTTTCTTTTTAAAATTGTTTTTAATTTTAAAAATACTAGCAGGAAATACCAGACTAACAAGCAACTGAAATAAACGCTGCATGTTAGCTGAACTTCAAAAGATAAATGCACAGGGTCACACAATGAAACCTCAGTTTCTTCTTTATACCAGCATAATATCAAGCTGAGAACTAGTTTTCACCAACCCATGATATGGCTGGAGTCAAATACTGTCAGAAAATTTAGAAAATTCCTTCAATGTTACCACTGAGATGGTACCATCTCAAATCAACAAAAAGACTTCAGCACGCTGTCACTTTCTTGCAGCACAGCATCTCTTTCAGAAAAGCTACAATTGTTCAGGCTCTTTGTCCAAAGCTGTTAGCTTCTACTTGTGCACCGGCAAAGTTAAACAGCACTATACTATGGCAGAAATCGTGGGCTAAAAGCACTAATATGGCTGTGTTTCTGAGTTCAAAGCTGACACATTTTCAATCAAGTGTGAAGAAGGTTCAACTTTACTCATCCTAGATTAAACAGATAAGGATACTTGATTTATAAAGAAAGAGGCACTGCTATTTATCAAAGATTCAGTTACCATAGCGCAACTAGAGGACTGTTATGCACTCCTCCCTCTCCACAATAAACAAAAAAGTTAGATGAAATAAATAAAATAAGTACCTGGGTAGCTAGGGGGTTTTCTTCATCTGGCATCAGATAATGGCATAAGGGAGAATAAGGTGCAATCTGATCTGAATCTTTATGTTCCACTACTTTCCTGATTTCTTTTAGTTTCTGTTCCAGCTCCAGAAGAGATAGGGCATGCTTAAGGGAAATGCTGAAAAGGCAGAAAGACTTAATTTTGCAGTCAACATTGTAATGATGTAGTGTTTATTTACTGATAACATGATCACAGCAGGATCCCAAACTGATACTGGTCTGCACTGTTGTCCCGCCAGCCTGCCAAAAACTTTGTCTCGGAAAAAGCCAGTATGCATTTATTTTATTTTTTTAAATTCTAGTAAAAACTCGTTGCTTTGAGAACAGTCATCACAGTAAAGATGAAAAGCTAACCACAAGGAAATACGGACCTCTTACCTTCCAAAAACTTTATGCACAGCTTGTTTAACAATAGTTATTAACTCAGTCAGTCCTAGAACAAGAAAAGTGTCAAAATTATTCTAATGATTTGCTCAAGTCTAGAAAAAAAAGGAACATTTTGTAAGTGAAGTTGGTTTATAAAAAGTACCATACCATCTCCTAGCAGGTGCTGGATACTTGATAAGTATTGCTGTTGAACCTCAGGGGGAGCTAGTGGTGTCTGTGGGGGAAAAAGAAAAAGGTTGTGACACAACAATAGACAACAACACAAAAATCATTTCAAACAGGTTGCAGACCTCTTCCTTAATCTTTATAATACCCTACAGTAGACAGTCCCACATTCTCAGTGCAGGTCTGAAGAGCAACTACACTTGGTAGTTATCTGCTCAGGAGAGGTTTCCTCCGTATCAGAGTACTTTCCAAACAGAATATGGAGGTGAAAAATTTCCTTAAAGAAAAGCTGAGAGAGAGGACCTCAAAAATAAATCATACCTTCCCTTTAGTATTTCACAGCTTGCTGTGGTCATCCTTCCAATCACACGTTCCTACCATTATTTTCCTTATACTTAAGCAGGCTATGAGGAATAGCAGGACACCTTCCAGAAGATGCAGGTACACATTTACAAGTTGTCATAGTTAAACTGGGAGATTAGTCCCCACCCTAAAAATTAAATCTGCTGGAATAGGATATTTATGCTCAACCCTAACAGAAGCCAGAGAAATCCCTTGATATAAATTAAGCCTTTGGGAGTTGAAGAGGATCTCAATTTGCTCCAGCAAAGTGCCTCACACTTGATTCCGTCAACCCACTCCTCTACTGGAAAAGTAACAGAAAGGAAACATTTCTACTCTAGAGCCTCTTACCCAAAAAAGCCTTTTCAGACTTTACAAAATGTAATCATGACCTCCATCACCTTTGGTTTTCCTAATGAACACTTTTCTAGACCCTTCAGACTGGCCTTGACATGCTGTCCCTTGACTCTCAGCAAGAGCTATCAGAGTGGAGCATGTAACAGCTAATAAAAGTTTGCATTCGTTATTTTTAGGTGAGCTGTTCAACAATATGCAGATCTTACTGAGAATTTAGTTACTCTGGAATCTACTGTTATTGAGCAATAGATACACTATATAAACAAAAACCAAGCTTCTACTCATCAACAGGTACTTAGGCAGATGACCTTCTAGTGTTAAAAAAAACAGCCAATATTTCAAATACAACATTTTCCTTTAACCCTAAGAGAATTTAACTGAAGGGATTAGTGTACAAGCTAGGAAGAGCTAAGCATATATATATACAGATATATTTGCATACATATCTTGGATAATTGGCACAATATTACTGTTACACAAAAGACTAAAGAAAGCAAAGAAATTATTTTAAGTCTGGTACTCAGATTGAAGTAGCCTTTAAGCGATACAAATGCAGACAAAAGGTATTATTCAATATTGCTAGTATTTCGTTATGGAATATTATCACCACATAATCCAAATTTAGAGACTATAATAAAATATCAACAAATCTTAGTAATACCTTTGTCTCCCAATCTTACAGAACACCTGTTTTCATTCAAATACTCCTGAGCTATGCCCTTCTATCTCTCACTTATTCTTCCACTCCCAAGAATATGAAATTTCAACCTCTGGAACAAAACAAGAAACTTACCGTGCCGTTCTTGCAGACTGCAGCATTATCTAGGTAGATGTAACCGCCAATAATATTTAATTGGACTCGCAAAAGAACTACTAGCATACAGGTACTATAGACAGCTACAATGCTTCTTGTGAAACCTTGAGGAGAGACAACAAAGCAATTTCAACGTCAAGGAAATAAGGGTGAGTCAAGAAAGGAGCGTGTTCCCAAGATTCAAGAAGTACTGACGATTTTTAAACACACAGCAAATTCTCTCCTTGGTTGTCTCAACACATATTTTCAAAAAACCATGCCCCAAATGATCATGAGTTTAATACGCGCAGGAGCTACAGCTGAAGTGTTGCCTCATTTAAATCACAGGATTACAGAATATTCCCAGTAGGAAGGGACACACAGAGATCAAACTCCTGGCACCACAAAGGATCACCCACAAATCAAACCATAGATCTGAGACCATTGTCCAAATACTTCTTAAACTCGGGCTTGTCGTTGTGACTGCTTCTCTGGGGAGCCTGTTCCAGTGCTCAAAAGTCTCATATAATTTTACAAGTTGCTCCAGAAGGCACACCCTATAACAGTGCTGTCAGACACTCCTTCTTCCTTAGGCCAGGAAATACACGAAGTACATTAGGCCTCATACAACTAAGACACAGAAAGTGTAACAGCAGTTACAGGAGAAAGAAAAAGTTACCTATGGCAGGAGCACCAAAACCAGGGAGACAGTGGTGGTAGGGATAACAAATGACAGTAACAAATCAAAACCAGTAAATAATAATAATTTAGAAGTTTACTGATTTTTCACTAAATAATTATCTTCACTGTTATTCCCTCCCTTCCACTGCTTCCACCAACCAATATATAAAATGATGAACAAAAAGGTTCATATCACTACTGCTGTTGTGGTGACCTCAAACAGGCTTGAAAAGAGAAAATTGTTGGGCATGTAAGGGCTAAACTACATAACTGAAAGATGTTTTCTGCTGTGTTCAGAATTGAACTTTCTGAAAAACTAGACTGATTTTTCTGTGGTGGTACAGAAAGTCCTCATAAAGCTTTGTTGAGCAGGATAACACAAGGGCCAGTTAAATCCTTCACATTGTTTTTTGAGCATCTGCCTTCCATGGGGGATATGAAAAAGTCCTTCATAAGGAGATATTTGCTCGGTAGTGTGTTACACTATCTTTGTACCTACTGAAACAACAACTTAGTCTAGTGTAAAGTATGCACTTTAAACAGTATGAACATCATTTTAAAATTTATATTACATATTATGTAGATGGAATCATTCATTTACACTTACTTATTATCTTTAAATCCTCCCATATTTCTAACTTGTTTGCTGGCCTGTGGAAAAAAATCAATTGAAATACTTAACATTGTATATTTTCCTTGGAAATTAATAAACACATTAAATAAAACTGCAGTGTTCCAAGGCAAGTTCATTTAACTACTGTAATTATTGACATCAGATTTAGATCTACATTGATTTACTTCATTCAAGGAAGCAGTATATAAGCAATGCACTATGAAGTCACAGAAAAGATATTAAAATTTCAGTGTTTAAATACAGTATTTATTGATCCCAATTATGTACAGTTATATTATTAATTTTGAGCTCCTATACTAAGAAGTCAGAAAAAAACTGATTGCACACAAGTGGTACGTTTTTCTTAGGACGTTGATTGTGCACGTATTTAACAAAGACCTCAGTTCAGTAGGGCTTTCTGTACCCACTTGTGCATAATAAGCACAGGATCAGAATTTCTATCCTATTTGCTTAGGAGATTTACCATTGTCTGACTTGGTTTTAAAATACTCACTTCATTATCTAAAAACGAAGTGATCATGACCATATATGGACAAGAAGTCCACCCACATAAATGCCATAAACACAAGGGTTTTTCTTCCATTGAAACACATTTACCTTTCGACCTGGCTGATTTCTAAGACAGACAAAAAGCAAGAACACAGATTGTATAGAATTACAGAACACCCCAAGCTGGAAGGGATCCACAGGGATTACTGAATCCAACCCCTGGCTCTACACAGGACCACCCAAACTTGGGGCCATGCCCACAGCCCTTGGGGAACTGTTCCATGCTCACCACTCTCTGGTGAAGAACCTTTTCCTCACACTCTACCTGACCCTTCCCTGACACAGCTCCATGCCGTTCCCTCGGGCCCAGTTGCTGCCACAGAGAGCAGAGCTCAGCTAACCCTCTGCTCCCTATGAGGAGCTGCAGCCGCCATGAGGCCTCCCCTCAGCTCTCTGGGCTGAACAAACCTACGGACCTCAGCTGCTCCTCACACACCTCTTGCCCTCTAGACTCTTCACTATCTTTGTAGCCCTCCTTTGGATGCTCTCTAATAGTTTGAGATGTCCTCGTATTGTGACACCCAAACCCACACCCAGTGCTGGAGGTGAGACCGCGCAGAGCAGAGCGGGACAGCCCTCCCCTCACTGAGCAGCAGCAGCGCTGGGCCTGCTGCACCACGGTATGGCTGCCCCTTGGGCTGCCAGGGCACACTGCTGGCTCAGATTCAGCTTGCCTCTTTTCCCCGCCTGTATGCATAGATACTTCTGAACTAAGACACATGACATATTTAGGACTAGTAAACAGGCATGATTTTAGCAATACAGTAGCAGGCATAAGAACAAGCTAACCATACAAGAAATTTAATCAGCCATTCTTTCCTGTTAAGCAGTGCCAGTAAAGAATGTCTACTGTATCTCTATTTTGAAGGAATCGCTTCACGAAAGTAACTTAGGGAAACATTTGGTAATTTCTTGGGATCAGAAGTAACACTTAAATATTTAGCACACACAGTACAGATTAATCTGTTTTTAGATTTTACAGTAATCTACTTAATAAAATAAATACACTTTTCACAGGCCCAGTTAACCATTAAGCAATGCTTTTATCTTTCTGAAACACATGTACTTTGACATCGGTTTGACCATTATATCAATTACACAGACAATTTTTAAGCTCACTGCCATTAAGTAATGCAAACAAACTGGTATTATAAACTATTAAATCTATAACTCCAGAAAGCAGAGGCAGATTCAAAAAAAAAAAAGAAAAAAAAGGATAGCTAGAAGAGATATAAGGATCCATAACACTTCACTTTTTACAAGTGAAATCAACAGTTTTAAAACACATTCAAAAGCAAAACAAAGACTTACAAAAGATAATATTTCTTTAGGTGAAACACTTTTACTTATAAGCGATAAGTTTTCGATGCCAGTTGAAGAAAGAGAAGCCAACACAACATCAGCCAAATGCATTTGTATCTACTGAGTCAAAATATGTTTTGACTCTAAAATATACTTTAAAGTACATGCTTACAAAGTTTCTCCTCACAACGTAAGGCAACAACCAGCTAACAGCTTCAGACCGCAAGTATTAAGCCTAACAGTAGCTTAATGGAAATGGATATTTCAGTCTTTGCCTGCTACTCAATTTTTATTTCTCATTCCTATACTTAGAAAACCAGAAGCAATGCAGATAGTAATACAAACATAAACAGAGTTTTGGAATAAAGTTCGTGTTCAATAAGAGAGAGATACGCAACATCTGCAAGACTACAGCAGCAACTACTTTCCCCATCTCATTCAATCTCTCTGACTTGAGAAGGGTAGAAAAGACAGAGCAAGAGCACTGGTCACCTTGTGTGGTTCTCACTTTTAAAAAGTTTGCCTGGAAGGCTGAAGAAGTCAGTCTGTCTATGCTCCCAATCTACTCCTGTCCTCCCCAGATTACTAAAATAATGTAAAATAGTTTTAAATTTAAGGAACTGAAATGACTTTAAGCTAAAGGAGTTTCCTTAAGGAATTACAAGAACTTCTCATAGATAATGAAAAAAAAAACTGTATATTTATGGATGCTAAGGATGGTAAGTCTCCATATCTACTCTTTTGTATACTCAACAAGAGTGACACTGGAAGGGTCCAGAGCCCTGTGATTAATCTTCCAAAATCAAAACAGAAACAAAACAAATCTATACTTTTGAGTATAGCATAAGAATGCAAAGCTTCTTGAAAGGCTCACTTTAAAGCCATCTCTGTGGCCTCATTTCATGATCTGGGTCTCCCCAGCTCCTTCGCTACCCTTCAAAAAGTTCAAGCATCTATTCAAAATTTCCTCAGCGTAAGTCAAAAAAGGAAGCACTAAGAAAAACTCTACTGTAAGATACACTCTAAATGAAAATCCAAGGATACAATGGTCTCAGCTGCATGTAACCAATATTTAAAAATATATATATACACATATGTGTATATATATATATGTTTGTTTGTATATATATGTGTGTATATATATATATGTTTGTTTGCTTTCAGAAATGTATAACAGAAGTATCAAGAAGTCCCATCACCATTTCTGCTGGGATTATTGGAATTCAGAAGTCTGCCACTGTATCCATAAACTGCTCCAAATACTTAAACAAATTAGAGATGTTGGCTACATTTTGATCAAAGAATGCATGCTACAGAGAATAAACAAAGCCATTACTTGTTTTGGACATGGAACAAGAGACTACAGATGTAAGTAGACTATTCTGCTGTATAGTCCAGAAGACAAACCTGGTCATCCACAACTTCCCTTATTCATTCAGGTTAATTTTTCATTAAGTAGAACTCTTACTATGGCAAGTACATTAAATATTCCATACAAACTAGCTTTTTCCAGTAACTTGTTGATTAACTAACACTCAACTACAGTACCCAATTCTCATACGATATATTACAAAACCGTTATTTAAAACGCAATTCCCATTTTAAACCACATTCTATTGGGTTCTTGTGGGAGTATTTGACTGAAAAAAAGTCAGTGATGGGACAGCTAATTTATTAAATGCTGGACAGCTAAGGCTATGACTACATAAATAAGTTATCAGGAGCTAAACTAGAAAGGCAGTCTTGAAGGAGTCAGAAATCCTACGTTAACAGCCTACAGTAACACTTTTACTCCTTCCTCAATGCCAAGCAGCTTTTAAGGTATGCTATTATGCACTTTATTTAATATGCCATTTGTTCTTACAGTTATAATGAAAACAAAGGTGTTTTCTGACATGGAGATATTTCTCTTAAGGTATGATGTGCCCCTACAACTTCTTATAACTCACTTCCATTTGTGAAATCATTTAGGATACCTTCCACTACCAATCATGTCCTCAATGAGATTACATAAGCATTTCTACAAACAACAACAACACAGTTATGATGTTCTGTTGAAGGCAAAGTACTTAGAGGATCTAATCTCTTAAAAAGAGCATTTTAACAACAATCATGGCTCTCATTGAAACATCTTAAAGTGATGATTATCTCCTGTGGAGTTTGGAGAATGTTAGCCATACCTATCAAACTATATCTAACATGACAAAATATTTATGTTGTGATTTCAAAAATACCGTAAGACTAGTGATTCAACAGGACGCAGGACAGAAATCCTGCACACTCTCTACATCAGAAATACATCATTTAAAAAAAAAAACAACATCAAAACAAGTTATCTATAACATAATGAAATAATCTTACCTATTTTTAAGAAGAGATGTGAGACTCTCAGAATTTAACTGATGCATTAAGGCATCCCTCAATGTAGGGAGCATTGACAGCACTGTTATTAAAAGAATAAAGATACATAAACCCAAGTTTTTCAACATAGAAAAAGTATCATAAATCCATACCCTACACCCACTCGATAGCTGCTATACCGTGTTGGTCCTATTGGCTCTACATGCAAAGCTGAGACGACAAGCAACTAGGAAATCCCGGAATTGCCCTGCTCAGCTCTTACCAGTTTGGGTACACAGCTGCCCTTATGCAGCTACATGGCTTTTCCTGGCTCTGTCTGCAGATATATGCTCACATGCTGCAGTATCTGTATACACACACCTTCAACTCCCCCCTTAGTGAAAATGTACACTGCTATATTGCTCCAAATAGGAAGAAAAAAAATCTGAGGTGTTTTTTTTGTTTGTTTTTGCTTCCTTCAGCCCCCGCAGTAAGAGAATTAAGGAAAGCTGCTGGGAGAAAATGCCTGACTTCCAAAACATCCAAGGTCTAATCTACTGCTATATGACAGGAACAAGAGATGGTAAATAAAAGCATTTGCAGAACATGATAAATACCACAAACAAAATATGAAAAAATCTCGGCAAAAATGTATGCTGCCATACAGAACATACTTTGAACAATTAATGGCAAATAAAAGCTTAGTCCTTGCAGTAGTCAATACCAGCAGTCAATACCAAATGGAAAAAGATAATAATGAAATACAAACTGGTCAGAGTAAACAAGCTGCACATAAACCATTTGCAGTCACTTAACAAAACCATTAAAAATTTCAAGAGGAAAAGAAAACGCTGCCCAATTTGTGTTACAGAAATAATTTTGAAAGGTTTGTGTTCAGACGCATGCCCTCCCCAAACCCAGAGACAAATTATAGTATAAAATCACTACCATTTTTGCTCTCCTGGTAGTGAGGTACCTTTTATCTATTCAAGTGTGGGGAATTAACACAAAGATATGCTTCTTATTTGCAAATAAAAATCACCCTCTGAGATCTGTGTGGTTTACTAGCAATGTGCTGTAATGAATAAGGAAATTAACCCTGCAGTAAATTCTGCAGTATGACATGCAGTTTATGGCAGTACAAAAAAGGGTCTTGAACTAACAAATCACAGGTTACATAATAGCTAAGTATATTCAAACCAAGGGTCAAGATGACCTCTAGAAATCTCTTCAATCCTCTGTTCCTCAGATTCACTCAGAAGACAAAAGATGACTATATTTATGCACTACTACTATTTAGTTAAGACTCTGAATTCACCTTCCTTTCTTATTCTTCTTCATTCCTGACTATATGTAGTCTAAATCCCCAAACAGTTTATGTTCTTGAGAAGTGGAATTATTTCCTTATCTTACCTGTCATATTGCACGTCCTCTGATTACTTTCAAAATGATACTGTCTTCGTGCTTGGGCAATGTATTCAGCTGCCTCTCGTTCTTGGATTTCTCTGATTTTCTTCTGCCCGTATTTTCCCAGTAAATAGACCCCTGAAGAGAGATTTTCAGATTACAAACTGCTTTCAAATGTAAGCAAAGCCCCTTTCAGCTTCTTTCATTGGTTTAAAACCATAAGGGTACACACTGATTAGAGAGGAGATATGTGGGTCTCAAGTATTTTAACAGCAATTAGCAAATAACATCACTACTCCAATTTTGAATTTAGTTCCATTTTTAGGTCATTAAAACATTTCAGTATATTCTCCAAATCTATTATCAGTATTTCAAAAGGTTTGTAAACTTTGTACCCTAATATTTATGGTCACACAAAAAAAATCATCTGGTTATTAACATTGGTAGCGTGTTTCCCAATATGCAATTGCAAACCATACCGGTTTGGAACAATTGTAATCACTTTCAATTTTTTTTAATGAGACGTTTGGGAAATAAGTGGAAGTCACTCTCTCCCGCTTCAACCTTTTGGAGGACTTAGCACTTGTCACGAATCACCTCATCAGATGCAAACTTCAACATTATGGCTCCCTCAACATAGATTTTTTACAGTTTTATCACTGTAAACTCTTAACCAAAATGAGACTTCATAAGTAACAATAATAATTCTTTAAAACATAATCAATCCTTGCCAAGAATATGTATTTAGAACACAGCCTTCAGAGTACTGATTTTGCAGCCTACCGGAACAGCAGCAATTAACTGTTTTAGTCTAAACAAAATAGTTTTTGAACACAAGAGTCTTCCAACCATATTTCACTCCACCACATATCTTGCAGTGCATTCAGACATAACCATCTGTCCAAAAGACAAGCTTTGTTTCATTCCTCACCCCAGCCCCCCCAATAAACCATTTATTTCCAGGTTTTGTGGCAGAAATGTCACGTAGGTTTACAAAAAGGCTCTTCCTGCACACGCACATGGCACGGCAGTCATGAAACTGTAAGAAGGAAACAAGAAGCATATACAGGCCCCTTAGTAATATGCTGGGGCAGCACCTTTGTAATTAAGATGGAGGCAGCTAATTGCCTAACAGTTAAGTACTCTGCACTAAAAACTGCCATGTGTCTCACGAGGGTCCAAAGTTGCATTAGCAGCCATCCAGGTTTCAACGCAGTTGAGCAAGGCAATACATCAGGCGTTCAATTTCTTCCCTCCTCCTCCAAACTAAGGTGTAACTTTGACCCATCCCTAACTGATGTTATGCACTCCAGCTTCACCTTTGAGAGTGTGATGCATAAAAAGTTAGCCGAGGTAAAAATTGCATCATCCACAGAGCTAAAGCAAAAACAATGAGCCAAAAAAGGTGTTTCTGCATGTGAGCAACAAACTGACTCTGCAGTTTGCTTCTCATGCATGGATGCCAAGTGCTCTCCTAAGCACCTCAAGCTGTTTAGAGAACTTGATGCTGTGCTTGGGGAATTCCACTGCTGCCCTCGCAGCTTTATGATGATGAATGCTTGCACTAGTCACTCCTGCATGCAGGTTTCCTGACTGAGGGGTATTTCAAGGAGCTGCCCGCCTGGGAGTTGCATGTGTGCTCACATTTTGCTTTAGAGCTGCTGTATCTGTACTGATACACAGAACAGCAATTCAGAAGACTAGAAAATAACACACACTTCTCCAAAGTCCAGGTTGAACACACTGCATAAAAATACCATCACTTAGAGTTGGGAGCTGGACCAGAGCAAGCCACATCCTAACAACTGCCATAAAGCCAACATAAGCTAAGATAATAGTAAGAAATGAAACTGATGTTTTGAGGATTTCTGTTAAGAACAAACAAAGTGAACACCAACTTTTTACAACAGCTAAAATATCTCCATTTTACTTCTCAGTAGGAGGTCAGCAGTAAGTGGCAGCAGCAACATTTTGCTCATGTCTAATGAGCTAACAGTTGTATAGATAGGTCTTCATACAATACCTTTCCCGTATGTCCCACACAAAACCAGGAATTGAGAACATTCAGCAATAATGAGGCTGCCCAAAGGATAATTTCTATGGAAACCTATCTCCACCTTCATTAATGTAGCTCAGCATTTCTGAAGCACACAGGTTCAGAAGCAGATTAGTGGTACAAGGAAGGATTATGGCTGCTGACACCAGTGCATTCAGGTACAGCAACCTCAGTAAGGATCTTGAACTACATTTCCTATCGCTCTATAAATGGTCTAAAAAAGTGAAACACATGTACTGGCTGTCCTACAACACATGCAACATCTGGGGTCTACAATATCTATCTCCTGTGGAAGCAGTTTATCTGTTAGCAGAAAACTGAGAGAAACGTACTCCAGTTTATCACTGTTGTATAGTTTCCTCCCACCTAAACAGAAGTAATGATAATAGCTTACAAAATCCACAGGCTCTTGCACATTCACGACACTGATTTCAAACCAGTTGGAGGTTTCTCACATCACCTAAGTAATGATTTTCTCCCTAAGCCTTTTCCTTTCTTCACAGGTGGAACCGGTAACTGGGAGGCATCAAGTTTCAGGAAGTCTCCTAACAACTCTATATGATCTTTACCCCATTGTTATACTTCCCTCAAAAATAAAATAAAATAAAATAACTTCGAGAATTTCATTATGTAGAAATGGTGCTGACACACACAACTCCGTATCCTTCCAGAACATCAACAGCTCCATGTGTTGTGATTTGTTCTTATATACAAGTAAACCACACGTCAGCTGATGTACAACAATTCTGTTATGGTTAAAAAGTACACTTAAAATAGGAAAGCACCAAGCCTTACTCTGTTGGCACCAGAGACATCTACCAGAACTCACTGAATGCCCTTTGCACTCACTCATGAACCAATGCAGCCATCTTGGGTAAGCAGACAGACTTCTGAACCGAAATGCTCTTTCTGCAAGCTGAAGGTTGCAACAGATGAAATTGAGCAACAATTAATTCACCGTTGAAATCAGAACCGTGTATTTCAAACACATCCTGAACTTGCTCTTCTGCAACACTGAGATAATGACTACAGCGAATCATCTTGTAACATCCAACGCAATCTGCACTGAATGCTGAGCACCAACATAAAAGCCACTTTAAGTCTACCTGACCAGTAACAACAAATGGATGTATCAGGTCCTTGCAGCTGAGACACACAAGATCTTCCACTCTGCTTGAAATAATACTTCTTGTGGGGTTCATCCCTGAACACTAGACTTTGCCTACTTCAAGAGATTAAAGTCAATTTAATTTATACTGCTAAAAGAACAGACCCTTGAAGAATGAGCTCCCGTGAGGTCTTTCCTAAGTTGGGGTGTTCTCAACAAATGGGAAAAATACACATATTCCAGTTGCTTTCCTATCAGTTTGAGCGCTTACCTCATGGGTTTTGCAAAAGATTTTTCCGCTTATGAAGACAGAGCTTTGGGATTCAGAAGAACTGCATTAATAATGATAGCCACCAATAAAGTACAAGGAATTTATCTTAGTAAGCAGATGCACAAGTACCAAACAACTTAAATTTCTGTGGTTCTTCAGTACTTCACTGATAAAACATTGCACCAGTAATAATGTAGGGACTCTTCTGTACTGTCTAATGAATAATTAAATACTCACATCACTGTCCCTGTGCCAAAGACTTAAAATCCTTAGGTTTTTGTGATGCCCTGTTTTCCCTGTTACTTCTGCCTTCCCAGCAACTGCAACTACAGCTCTTAAGAAAAACACACTAGAAAAATGTAGATTCCAGTCTCTGACATTAAATTGGCAGATTTGCTGATTTTTCAGAAGTACAACATCTTGTTGTCTTTTTTTGTCTTTTTTTTTTTTCCCTTTGGACTGGACACACTTTAAATGACTTTGATTTAGTCCCTGATCTTTAGTGTTTTGTTTGTTTGTTTTTTAAATGTACTTCATCCAGTCAACAGCATTTCAGTGAAAGTGGTGCTATTTCAGTGAAAGTGCATTTCAGTGAAAGTGGTACATGAACAGCACCAACTGTTAGGAAAAAGCTGTGAGTTTGGTGATTCCAGGATGGTTCCCATGCTGGCAAAGGGCCATTTACACGTGATGAATTCAGGATTTCACGCTAGCAGGACTACTAGAGCCATCGGTTCTACGATACCTGCTTTCTCAGTCAGACATCAATCCACACTTCCAGTTGAGGCTAGTGAACCCATGCTTTCTCTTTTCCCATTTACTGCTCTCACAAGGACAGCTGAAGGGGAGGGGGAACAGCTGGCAGGTTACAGTTTGGCATGTCAAAGTAAGTCTGGTTAATGGTGGGCTGTCGGCATGGAGGCTCATATAGGTAAACATAACCTTCCTTTGTACTTCTGAAATCAGAAAGCCTGCACAGAAGGGCTAAAGTGGTTTGACAAGTACATCAATAACCGCCATCTAACCTAGTATCAGGCAACGATCAGAACTCTTTGGAAAAATACACAAGAAATTCATGCTGGAAGTGTGCAGAAGGCACAGCTGAGGCGTCAGAAGTATATTCTCCGCACCTCCCCCAAAAGGCCTCACCTGAACCAAAAGCAGCAAACAGAGAGACAAAATGCACTGCAGAAACCCTGTAGCTCTCAGAACACTGAGCTGCTCAGGCAAGTTCCTGTGGGCATAAACAAATCAAATGCTCCTTAGCAACTCTGCAACCTTTAATTTTGTGCCATTTGCATAAAATATACGGAGATCCGATGACTGAGCGTGCAGAGACTTGGCTGTATCTTTTGAGAAATACCTAACCTCCACAAAAAAACAAACAAAAAAACCCCAAAAACAAAACAAAACAAAAAAAACACTGCTACCAGCCGCACTGGTGTGCATTTTATTGCCACACAAAGAGACAGATCCGAGGCGCTCCTTTAAATCTAATCCCAACTCGAAATAATCTTGTAATAGCTCCCGAAGAGGAGCCTACCAGACCGTATCCCCGTGGCTTAGATGGGGGCTCCCACGGAACACGAACGGCTTCACAACCCCTCCTCCACCGTTACCCCTCGAGCTCGTGGCCCGGGTTGGCCGGACAGCACTCGGGGAGCGGAGGGCCCGTGGGAAGGGAAGGCCGCGGCTCCCCCCGCAGCCCCAGCGGCCGCTGAGCCCCGCGGGCACTCACCGCCGAGGAAGGTGCCGAGGACTAGGCATTTCTTCTTGTGCCGCTTGAGGAAACTCCAGAGCGACCGGAGCATCCTGCGCTCCCAACCCGACCGCCCCTCTTCGCCCTGCGTCGACGGAAGGGGCGGTGGCAGCGGCCCCCGGCGGAGCCTACGGCAGCCCCGCCCGCAGTGCCTCCCCGCGCGGCCCTCCGGAAACAGCGCCCGCGCTCCGCCGGGCCGCCATGGAGGGCGAGGCGGCGTGGATGGAGCGGGCCTTCGACATGGTCAGCGCGGGCAGGGATTCGGGCCGGCCGCGCGGTTGGGCAGGGCCGTCCCGCGCCCCCGCACTAACGCTGCCCCGCGCCGTGTCCGCCCGCAGGCCCAGGAGGCGCTGGAAGCCGGGGAGGTGCCCGTCGGCTGTCTGCTGGTGTACGACGGCGCTGCGATCGGCAAGGGCAGGAACGAGGTGAACGAGACCAAGAACGTGAGTGGGGCGGGCGCTGCTTTCTGCCCGCTCGGCGGGGACGGGGAGCAAAGCCGGGGAGGGGCTAACGGCACCGCGCTTCTGCGCCGGGCTCGCCTTTCTGACGGGTTCCGTGCGGGCCTGGGCAGCTGGGAGGGGAGAGGCCGGTGTGGGGCCTTCCGGTTCGTACTCATACGATCATAGAATCGCTTGATCCCCTTCCAGCTCAACACCTCCATACAAAGAGAATCCGTAAATAAATAAAAGTCTCGTTTTGGAAGGTGAGGGAGAAGACAGGGACTTAGGAAGCTGGATAACTAACAAAACCCCGTGTCTCATTTACAGAAATCGTTCCTTTGGCAAAGTTGTTACTTCTTAGCATGACTACCTTTAAATTTTAGACCTGATGCTTGCAATTTTGGCCTAATATTAGGTCTTGTACACACTAAGAGGCCCATTGAAGTCAGCAGGAATCTTGGAAGATTTGTATAAGTGTATCTGATTGCAGGATCTGGCTGTAATTTGCATTCAGTGCATCTAACCTCAAAGTGTAATAAAAAGTGAAAATGAAACTTTTGAGTTGGTTAAGGCACTGTTGAGTACCTGGAGTACTGCATCCAGATGTGGAGTCCTCAGGACAGGAGACATATGGACCTGCTGGAGTGTGTCCAGAGGAGGGCCACAAAAATGATCCACGGAATGGAACACCTCTCCTATGAGGATAGGCTGAGAGAACTGGGGCTGTTCAGCCTGGAGAAGGCTGTGAGGTGACCTGAGAGCGGCCTTTCAGTATCTAAAGAGGAGCTACGGGAAAGCAGGGGACAAACTCTTTAGCAGGGTCTGTGATGACAGGACATGGGGAAATGGCTTCAAGCTTAAAGAGGGTAGATTTAGGTTAGATATAAGGAAAAAATCTTTTACAGTGAGGGTGGTGAGGCACTGGAACAGGTTGCCCAGAGGTGTGGTAGATGCCTCGTCCCTGGAGACATTCAAGGTGAGGCTGGATCAGGCCCTGGGCAACCTGATGTAGCTGTGGTGTCCCTGTTCATTGCAGGGGAGTTGGACTAGATGGCCTTCAGAGGTCCCTTCCAACTCTAAGGATTCTATGATTCTAAGTTCAAAAATGTACCACTCAAGACAAATCTAATTCATGTTACAGGACACTCATAATGTATTAAAATAGTTTTGATACAACTCAGGAAAGTTCTTGGCAAATAGGACAGGTATTTTTAGTAAATCAGTGTAAACACCATGGGCAAGAGGACACTTCTTGGGAGAACTGTGCCAGAGAGATCAATGCTGTGTACAAATCATGTGTTAATAAATGGCAGAACATAAGTGGTGAGGCTGGTATCAAAATCATAATCAATATAAAAGTATTAGGGAAGCTTTCAGCCTTTTATTGTGTGAACATCAGTGTTGCCTGAAGATACGTACGTAAATCCAAGTATCCTGATTTCAAAAAATCTGGCTGCATTTTGGAAACAGTAAGCTGCTAATACCACTGAAAGCCAGGCCATTTCTATGTTTCTGTTCAGCTCACATTTCAACTCTTTTGAGGTTTAATTTCATAAATATTTATACTGTAGTGATTAGAAATGCTGAATACTCAGTGCTTCCAAATTTTCTGATCATACAGTTATTTGTTCCATATAGTCTAAAAGAAAATGTAAGCTAGAAAGAGGCACTTACTGGGAAATGTGAGTGTTTTCAGTTTTCTCCAGGCATTATTTAGCAACAAACCTGGAGAAAAACAAAATCTCTCTTGAACCATGGAGGCAGTTCCAGCAGACATCATAGATTTGTCAAGTTCCACTTTAAATCTAATTTCTCATCTCATCTCATATTGTAGGGCTTCTCCAGAACATCCTTCCTTAGGTGGCTAGAAAACATCTGATTTCCAGTTCAAACTTCTTATGATTTGTTTATATATCTCTATTCTTATGCCAGAATAGAATCATAGAATCCTTAGAGTTGGAAGGGACCTTTGAAGGTCATCCAGTCCAACTCCCCTGCAATGAACAGGGACATCTGCAGCTTGATCAGGTTGTCCAGGGCCCGATCCAGCCTGGCCCTGAAAGTCTCCAGGGACGGGGCATCCACCACATCTCTGGGCAACCTGTTTCAGTGCCCTCCCCACCCTCACTGTAAAAGACTTTTTCCTTATATTCAACTGAAATCTACCCTCTTTAAGCTTGGAACATCATTATTTGTTTTACACAGCTTGGATGTATTTAAAGTCATACCCCTTTGTCTTTAATGCTGCCTTTGTCTTTAATGCTGTTTTGTTGTTATACTTCGTGTTCTGTTTTCTCCCCGCTCCTGTCTCTATGGCCATCCACTTCTTGAGTTTCTTTTGATGACATCTCTCACTGCATGCTGGTAGCTTATGTAGCTTATATTACGTAGGTGTTTCTCCAATTAATGCCCATGTCCCAGCTGAAAAAAAAGTAAGCAAAATGAACTTTGAGCATCCTTGCTGATAAGTTTTCTCTGGGCAGGTATTTCCCTTTCCAGTGTAATTTCTCTTCTTTGCTTACTTATGTATCCACTTAAGTCTGCAGTTCTTCCCTACAGTTCTTCCCTTCTCAGGGATCAAATTTCCACTAGGCTTTATGTCAAATAAATTCCCTGTTTTCTCCTTGTGTGAGTCCTCTGTTCTAGGGGACTGCAGTTAGGTGCAGGCAGTGTCTTCTTTATGCCTTCTTTCATCCTGTTCCTAATCTGCTCATCTTGTCAAAAAGATTTAGTTGCTAAAAGCTTTCAGATTTTTTAAGTTACCCTGCATACTCTGTTTCTGCCCTGTGTGTCCATTGCAGAACACATGAACATCTAAGATACTGCTTCTTACTTTGTGTGAGTAATTTTCAGAATTACTGATCGTTGTATTCTTCTGGAAAGTGTTGATACTGGATGATGTTTTTGCGTGTTTGTTTTTTATTATTTTATTTATTTAGGAGCATGACTATGGCCTCACCATCTCAAAATAATTAGACATGTCATTACTTGTATTCATTGGGCAACAGTGCAACAAATGTCTGTGTAAGACACTAGTTTTCAACAGCCTGGCGATAAGTTCACAAGCTCGTGCCAGCACTGCGTTCCTTCTGGCACGTCCCACCTTTGCTTGCTTATTCAGTCTTGCCTCAGACCAACCTTAACATTTTCTTCCCAGAACTACTGTTTTTAGCGTCTTCATTTCTATTTGTGATGCAATCATATACTTCCCACTAAAATGTTCTTTCGTTTAGGTTTTTTGTTGATACATGCAGACTTCTCATCTTTGTTATCTCCTGTTGGGTCACTGTAGCACGTGTCTTTGCCCACGGCATCTTGCATGTACAGTATGTGATAACTGGAATTGAAACACTGTTCATACTCATAAAATACTAATGAAGCCATGAGACAATACAGAACTTTGAGCACTCGCCTCCTTTGCTCTCACTTGTTAGTTCTTGCTGGAGTTCCAGAAGGCAAGCTTTTCAAGGTAGTGATGGTATCTTTATTTGTCTATAAAAACATCTGACACTGCTTGGGGTATTCTTTTAATAACTCTAGGCTTTTTACCTGGTGACATCAGCTTAAAATAATTCCTCCTTGGAATACCATTTGCCCCTCTCTAATAGTTTTATTTCCCCCTTTCTACTTTTACTTGCTTTTTATTGTCTCAACTTTACAATAACAAATTAAAAAACAAGAGCCGGTGAATCAAAATGAAAACTTGTCTTTTTTTCATGTGTTATTTTACACAGAGCGCATCATTCAAATTGACTATCTAGTCGTAGCTCAGTTTAAAAGAAAACCTTAAGACAGATCTATAAGGTCAGGTTTTTTTCCCCTGTATTTTGCCTTTAAGAGTGACCATTATAAGGTGCTTAAGGAAGAAACTTAAGAACGGAGAAAAGACAAGTGTAAGCCTTTCCCATGCACATCCTTTCCTCTTCTGGAAGTGAATAGCTTTGGGACTTCCAGAGCCCAAGACTGTGTCTGGGTCATTGCTGCTGATAGCTGTCTGTGCACATATCCGCCACAAATTTGTCTAAACATTTTTTGAACTCTTTTATGTTGTTGGCTTCCATAGCATCCTGCAGCAAGGAGTTCCACAATTTAATTACGTGCTTGGTGAAAGAGTACTTCCTTCTGTTTGCTTGAAATTTGCTGCCTGCTAATTTCATTGGGTGTCCACTTGTTATGAGAAACAGTAAATCAAAATTTACTGTTATTTTTCCACATTTTTCATGATTTTTTAGAAACCTCTACCATAATTTTCTTTACTTGGAAAAAAATAATGGCTGTGTCTGCTGAGTTAAGGGACACGGTCTGGTTAGCATCTGTATGGAGACTGTGCTGTAACTTGCTTATGTTTGCAGTTTGTGCCCAGGAGTTGAAAAGCCAGTGTGACATTTATGTTTTTTCCTGATTTGAGGGGCACAAAATTAGAATAGCCTCAGCTTACATGTGTATGTTACAGTGGCTGTAGTAGTTCTGAGGGATCATCATGCAGGAGGGCATTGTGTTTGAAGTCTCCATAAGGTGTGTGCACTGAGACTTTAGCTGAAGTGCTCTCACTTGTTCAGGAAGGGAACCTTCATGGCAGCATTTCACTAGTAGCCCTGGAGGAGTCACGTCTACATATTGATTCAGATCTATGTTTTTATTCTGAGTAGGTTCATTACTGTGGCAGTCTAGATCACAAGTGCACTTGTGGAGTCAGTTTCTTGTCTGCTTACCAGGCTTTGGTTTGTGTCTCAGAGATGGCAAACTCTTCCTTGGACGTGAAGATGCACTTCTGGGAGCATACCTAATGCACTCCAACTGTTGATGGACATACTCCATACAACTAAACTGGAGCTAATCCAGTGTGAACTCCCTTGCATTGGTCTCAAGCCCTCAGCACTGTTTGGCTCTGCAGATACACTCCTGTCGCACTGCACTATTTGCTAATGTAGGCACAGGCAATATAGAACTCTGTAGGAGTTTTAAAACATTTTAAAACAATATTAACCTTATCACAAATTGATAGATGCATGAGCCCATTACCATATAGTATACAACACCTTGCAGTTATCCCCACTGATCTTCACAAGGCTAAAACATTAATGTAAATTCCTGGATTGAGAGGAAGTTATTTAAGATCACACAAAGACATATTTATCAGAGTTAGAAGTATACTTTGGATTGCTGAAGTCTTAGTCTAATTAGTGGGTCAAAAACCTCCATTTTCCAAAGGAGATTACAAAGGAGAATACTGACAACCTTAATTTAAATAAGTGCCAGGCTCTGCAACTGGTATAGTTATATATGTATACATCACTAGTGCTTTGTGATATTTTTGCTGTGAGATTTGATTGGCAAAATACACTGCTGCCTATTATGTGAGAGTCTTACTGTACATATATGTATTATTGAGTAGCATTAAACCTCATGCAGATTGAAAATCCTGTGTGTACATCGTAGGCCAAGCAATTCCAGAAATACACAGAAGTTATTGTGTATTCACAATACATTCATTCTGTGCAGGCACAGTACAATCCTCAGAGATGGAAAGGTACCAGCTAGGAGCAGTTTCTTACTATTGCCAGGGAAATTCACCTGGCAGGCATTCTTGGTCTTTGGAAGCAAGCTGTGGGCTAGGTGAATTGTTGCAGTGGGCTTTGCGTCCCTTTAACTGCAAGTAGAGCTTTCATGTCTCATCTTACGGTATGCTGGCATGACAGAGAGCTGTCTAAAAACAGGTAGAAGAAAAAAACTGGTTTGAGCTTGTGGATCTTGTGTGTGCTGGGTTGAAGATTTCTTCTACAGCTTGGTCTGTGTGGAATTGAAAGTATTTTTTTGTGAAATGTCTTCTGCAGCTTGAACAATAAATTATAAATAACTTATAAATTAGATCATTAGATTAGATCACAAATTAGACCATTGTATCTTTGACTTGACTGAAGAATAATTTTATGACTTTGTATTCTATTTCTGTTGCATGTGAACAAGTGAGATGCTGAAAGCTGTGTACCTATACAGACTTTAAGAAAATGTTTATTTTTATCTCCTAGGCTACTCGGCATGCAGAAATGGTGGCAATTGATCAGGTCCTTGAGTGGTGCCAGCAACACAAGAAAGATCACGAGGAAGTGTTTTCACACTCGGTATTGTATGTAACTGTAGAGCCTTGTATCATGTGTGCGGCTGCCTTGCGCTTGATGAGTATCCTTTTGTGACATTCATGCTGGGAAACTGTACGTAGAAGTGTTGGCTGTTTGGTAGTGAGCCCACAGAGAAGGGCTTGACGCTGTCAGGCAAAGCCAGCAGGGGTACCATCTTACTGTTTGAAGGTCTGTACCATCCTCCTTTTAGTGTATGGTAAATAACTAGAGATTCAAGAGTGAAAGAGAAATGGTGCAACTACGTCTATGATTTCTCTTAAGGATATAAAAATACGCTTTAGAAATATCTGTTACTACATAAAATAGGCTGATCTCAGTTCAGTGTTGGGTTTTGAACAGCATAACATGGCTTTACATGTTTTGGGATTCATGCTTCTCTTCTGAGAAGCACTGGATGTACATCTTCAGCAATGCATCTTAGATTATGCAGAAGTAAATTTTGGTTTTAGGAGGGAGGAATTACAGTGCAAACTAATTTAGTTTGAAAAGAACAAGCACATTTTAGTCAAATTTAATGAGTACTTTAATCAGGCTACTTTACTTCCTGCTTGCGTTGCTCTTAATACCTTAACTCGTTCACATAAATTCCACGAGTTGTATATGGCTGTCGAAATGAGCGATTTGGAGGTTGTGGCTCAGTTCTGAGCATCTCGTCTGATGATATCGTAGACACGGGAGAACCATTTGAAGTAAGCCATAAAATGTTTTCCTTTGTTTTCAACTAATATATTGTGCCTAGCTTGGTTACTATGCTTTGAGAATGTTATGGATCAGTTTAAGGAGACCCAGATGGAAGATGAGCAGATGTCAAGTACACTTGACTTAACAAGAAAACAAAAAAATCAAGTCCTTAGAGAAAACTGAGGAAAAGCCTGATAACAGTCATAAATTATTTAAAAGGATCTATCAGAGAGAAAAGGAAAGAATTATACTCATGGTACAAGGTAACAAAATAATTATATCTAAAAGATGCACAGTACTTAGAACAGTAACTGTATTCTACAGGGGGAGAGAAAGAAAAAATTGTTTTAAGCTGCAGAATGTACAAATGCATAACAGAGATCAACTAACAGCAATTTACTAGGTTACTGTTTTTTAGCTGAGCCACTGGAAGTGACTGTATGACGTATTTGTGTCCTCAGTCCATACATATATGAGGTGAAATGCATTTCCTTAGATCTACTTTGTATAGTTGAAATCTCAAAATAAATGTGGACTGCAAAAGTAGCAAAGATTTAGTTTAGGCATGAAGAGGCTTTTCTGAACATTAAGGTTACTAAAGCATTGGAACAGAGTGTCTGGAGAGAAAGAGGCATCTTCCTCATTTAAGAAAGGTTGGGCAAGTGTTCAACAGAGGCATCGTATATATAATTCTAGATGGTTTACGGCATTATATACCTAAATGCCTGTGCATATGTAGAGATTAATTATAGCCTTACATTTATTACATTGTAAACAATTGTAGATTATCCTGTGTTTACCCGAATATTGACTAGAGCTCTTAGAGTTTTTTTTCCACACATAACATTTATGATTTAGTGAATGTAAAAGGTAATAAATTTCAGCATTGTAAATAAACACTAAGGCTCACGGCTCAGAATGAATTTCAGTCAGTGGACAGTACTCTTAGGCAGTCTACTATTAATGTCTTAAGCATCCTTCTGTCAGACAACCATCTGAATTAATTCGTAGAGTCCAGACTGCAAGTGTTCATCTCCTGACATTGGCATGTGATATTTATTTTTTCTACGTGTTCAGAGGAAAGAAAGGAGAAAATTATTGTAACTTATAAGTTACTAGGGAAATTATGTACTCTACTGAGCCTCAACATTGTTTTTTTAAAATGTATTAGGTATTCAACCTGGAAGGAAAATTTTGTGACCCTCAAGTAGTTAAAGGTACACGTTAAATTAGCAGAATAGACAGTACAGTTGTTCACAATTATTCTGTACTTAAGGCATTATTGTGAAGCATGGACTGTGTTATTCTCAGGTGTGCTCATGAACCCCATTCTAATTTGAACAGTGCATTGCTGGCTATCGTGCCAAAGACGCAGTGGAGATGTTAAAAGCTTTCTACAGACAAGAAAATCCCAATGGTAGGTTTCACATTAATGGCTCTATTTTGATCCCACAATGCTGGCACTCATATTTTGTAATTCACTTCTGATGTTCTTTTCTCTGTTTCTTTCTGGCAGCACCAAAATCAAAAGTGCGGAAAAAGGACAATCGTAAGTAGTCCTGCAGTGACATGAGTTAGGAGTTCACAAAAACACGATACGTGAAGTTTTCTTCCATGTCTATCTTTCTCAGAATGTGCAGTCAAATAAAACTATATTAAATATGTTCTGTAAAGCGTTTTTACTAATAAGTTGCTACCTTTTCCTGCATCTCTACGTATGCCTGTGATTTCCTGTTATTATACATTACCAAACAGAAGAACAAGCGACTGTTCATGAGCGAGAGGAAAATTCATGGTCCAGGTTGTGTTGTTTACAGCCAGATGGATCCATTATAACGATGCCATTCTGCACAGCACATTCTAGAGTATTTTCTTACCTTCCTTCTGGAAAAGCTTCTTGCTTTTCAATAGCAAATGCTTGCTTAGGCAAGTAAGTAAATCTCTTGGAAGATTACATTTGTAACACCTTCACAGTTCTTGTGTGTAGGTTTAATCACAAGACATATAAAGCACAGGACAGTCCTTGAAGATTTCAGATAAGACCATTGTAGCAGTTTTTCTTTGAACACTCCCTCTAGCATATACCAGATTTTCAAACAAGTTCCAGAAGTCATATAGACTGTATCGAGACAGAAACGTGTGCAAAATTGCATTCCTCAATTTGTATATGCTATTGCTAATGAGCATAAGCAAGCACCGCGTGGCTTTTCAGAAAGCAGCGCTTTCATACAAAGTTGCAGAAGATGTGAAATCTCTCATGAATATTAGGATAAGAAATGCTTTATTGTTAAGAATCTGTTCAGAAGTTGGAATCATTCCCAGCTACTAAGTTGTAGTAACTGAAATGGGCAGATACATAAGAAAAGGAGAACATGAAATTGGTAATAGTATGAATAAAATAGCTTTGAGATACTGTTTCTTTTCCTAGTGCTGGTTGGTTTTATCATTTCCATGTACTTTGCTTGGCCATGCAGTAATTTATAATCCAGAAGAGGGCCTTACAGTTCCACTAATGAATTAAGAGCACAAGCCCGGTTCAATCTTGATTTTATTGCTCTTAGCGTGTACTTAAGCATGAAACTGTGGCTTAAAGAGTTGATATTTAGCAATTTGAGAAATGTCTTTCTTTTTTTTTAATGTGAAACAGTGGTTAGAATTCTGTAACTACATAAATTGAGTACAATTAAACCTTTAGAATATTTCAAACAAATATGCTCAGTGTGTTTTTGTGTGTTTTTTTTTTTCCTCAAAGAACATTATAATTATTACTTTGACACCATTGCTCCTAATAGCTTAGAATTTATATTTTGTGCATTTAGTGGCTGTTTATGTTTAAAAGTGATATGGGAAAGAAGCATTGTTACTGTAATAGCTAATTTCAAAGTTTGGAAACACAATTCATTCAACTTAAACCCTTTAATTTACATCTATGACCTGTCCCGTCCTCCTGACCCAGTGACCATTACTTAGCAGTACTCAGTACATTGCTCTCAAGTACCTTCCATAAGCAAAAGAAGTTATGACTTCAATTACAGATTCCTTTAGCTTCAAGGCTGCAAGGGCTCATGAAAAAGGCAGCTAGGCTGGAAGAGCTATTTAGAAAAAGACCATTTTTAATTATTGCAGTGACTTTTCTTGCAAATAAGCAGTCACACCTGTGGTTATGGTATTTTATTAGTAATATCAGCTAGCTATTTATCTGTGCAGATACATATATTCAATTCTCATGCCAGACTGTAACATTTTTACATAACGAAGTCTCTAAAGTTCAAATCAAAGGAAGACTGTAGACTTTGTACTTGTGACAGACATCAGTGACTGTAAGAACTGGAGCCTATGTATTGTTTTGGGCCATAACCTAAGTCTCTTAGCAGCTGTTCTGCAGAGTGGCGAAGAAAGCTTTTCCTTCCCCACCGTGTTGTTTCAAAGAAGAATGGTGTTAGTATTTGCATATTGTGACAGTAGGACGCACGGAAACGAGCAGAAAGATTGCTGATAAGAAGAGAAAACTTTTAAAAGCTGCATCTAATTCTGCAGCCTTTACAAGTGGAATAGAAATACTTTTAGTAGGCATCAGTGGTAACCTGTCACTTGAAAACAGTTTAAGTCCTGCTTAGAGCTGAGGGAGACTGAAGGTGTTGAAACTAAAGTTTCTGTCAAGAGCTATCAAGGATAATAATTTGCATTTTAGATAGGAGACAAGAAGGAGAAATCGCATAGCAAGCTAAAACTCGATGTATTCCAGCAAGGTTATAAAAGGTGCTTCTTTACCATTTGCAGTAGTATTGGAAGATGCATCTGGATGCTTTCTTAAGTATACTAACTAGCTTACGGAACAGACTGCTAAAAATTACACTTCAGGTCCATTCTCCTTAAAAGCCTATTACCTATGTGAGCAAGAACAAATGCAGATGCACAGGTATTTGTAAAAAAGAAGCAAGTTGTGTTCAAAGAGAAGTCATTCAGCAGAGCCGCGGTGTGATGTCTTAGCAACTGGCATGTGTGCAGTCATTCCCTTACCTCTTTCAGCTCTCCTCAGTGCTGTTCCTCTACCTGCAAACTGCCAGGCTCCCACCACAGCAGTAGCGGCTCTTGCAGCTCTTCTTGTGGGGAGGAGGCTCTCGGTTCAGGCTTAGAGAAACTTCTCCATTGCTAACCTCAAAGCATGGGCAGGAAGAAGGCAGAAGGAGGCCACAACAGTTATTGCCGGATCAGCTCACCAGCCTCAGTAGCCTAGAGCAGAAAATGAGCTTACGAGAAAGAGCATTCATGAAACAGAGAAAGAAGAATGTAAGAAAAAAAAAAATTAAACCTTTGTTGGAATGCTTATTTAAGGAGAAGGAGACAGTTACTTATGACTGCAGAAACACAGGCTTGGTTTATAACTGGTGCTACCACATAAAATCTTGCAGCAAACCACCCAGAGGCACTCCAGGAACCAACAGCTGCCATGCTGATGCACGTCCTGGAAGGACTATTGCCGTCTGCTTGCTGGGGGCCCGGACCTAAGGCTTTGGCTTTAGCCCTGAAAAACCGTCAGGTGCAACGACCTTCCTTGTTACTGCCACCTGGAGAGCTCAGAGCAGCGGCTTATAAATGATGCTATTCATTTTCACTTATTTATTTTACTTATTTATATCAATTGGTGTCTGTTGCCACATAGCAGGCTTCAAGAACAGCAGTAAATATACCCAACTGGTTTATTTAAAGAAGCTGAAATGCTTCACCTCACATTTTTTCCCTTGCTACCTGATAAATAACTTACGTAGGCTTCAGCATTACGTTTACCTTGGACTGCATTTTTGCCAGTTCATCAGAGACATGCACTATTTTATTTCAGCGTTTGGTTTGCTTGTCAATAGTCTGACATCAAAAAATATTGACCCAGCTAGGAGGGCAAGGAAGCAAAGCAACACGGCTTTGTCTCTGCTAAACCAATTACAATTGACAATCCAAGGCTATAATAAATACGTCTTGTGACTCGCACACGAGAAGAGAGGCTGATTTTAAATTATAGCTTTGGGTTTTGAAATGCTCACTGATCCATTCCATTCCCATTAAGAGCGCCTTCCGCTCTGTAAAATTAAGTGATATCTTTACATGACAGCTTAATTTAATTAATTTATTTTTCAATATGTGCTTTTATGGGGTTTCTCCATTAAGTGTTTGAAATGTCTGTAGGTCCTATGCATTAATGTAAATGCGCCGTGGCCCATGATTGCCTTTGGCAGGCTGAGGGCACTGATAAAAAGATTGTATTTTTAAAAACTGAAGTCTTCAAACTTCTCCAGTGCTTGGCAGGAAATCTATTCCTGTGTTTTGTTTGGAGAAAGACCGGGGAGCCTGCAGCCAACAACTCCAGTGTAGGCAGTAACTGTTACATTTTAGAAGAAAATACATTTGACACTAAATGAGAGAAAGAGGGAGGAAGACAATTAGTGCCAGAGTACTAGAAGCAGCTGTTTATTTGTTTTGCCTTGTGGATGCCAATAGATACCCTTATCATGGAAGTGCATCTCAAAATGGGGTGTTTTCTACAGAATTACTTCACAAAACACAGAGCTTTGTCTTTTTAAGGGGCTGCCCCAAAGCGAGTTTATCTCCCTTTTTCACAATAGCTCTGTGATAGCCAAGAATGCTGGATTCTCCCCTTTCTTTCTCCTCCTCCCTCCTTCCTAAAATTGAACTTTTCAGGGATATAAAGAACTCAGAGAAGTTTGAAGGAGAGCAGATGGCCAGCAGTGATCCAAGAGGATGTAAAACTTCAGTTAGGTAGTCGCTTGGCAGTCAAGTGCGAGTGAGCCTGTGATGTTTCCATAGTGATTTACATGGTGCCTTACTTTGTTTTCTAGAAATCCAAGTGATTAAAATAGGAGGATAACATAAAATGAGGGGCTCTGTAGACCGAAACGCGTGGCACGGTGTAATTAACTCTGCCCTTCCCTGTCAGTTCAGCTGGGGAACTAGGGCAGCAGATCGGGCTCTGTGGCACTTCCTGGCTGAGGAGCAGCACCGTGACCTGAGCTGTGCTTACCCTTGCCAACCCCAGCTCATGTGGTGCTTGTGTGGGCTGCTCGAGGTGCTGGGTGAAGTAGGGGCCCTTTCTGAAATGACGAAATGATTCAGATCCCGGTGCTGTTGTTCAGCCACTGATTTTTTTGGTGTCAGGATTTGACACTTAGATACGGTGGAAGGTTTGTTGGGGCACTTTTGTAATCTTCAGAGCTTTCTCTGCGTTAAAGGAAGCAGTGCAATAAAAATTGACAGGACTTTGATTCTGACTTTCTCCTTTTGAAGTCTGAGATGTAGCCATTAAAGCTGCGGTAATTTGTGCCATTATCAGTGCAGCCATACTGGTGAGGGAAACAAAATTTTTAGGGAGAGGCAATACCTTTTATTAAGCTGCATGATATGGTTGGAAAAAACAGGCATGCGTAGAAGCAACCAGCTGCAAGGACGCTGACTTCAGCGGCTTACCAGCTTCTTTCACACACCCAATGAAAGAAAGTAAAATGGAAATAAGTACATGGGTGTACAGACTTGTATGTATATACAACCCCCATGGCAGGAGGGTTGGAACTGGATGATCTTTAAGGTCCTTTCCAACCCAAGCCATTCTGTGATTCTATGATATACCATTTCCCTACAAACACTATGGGCATGAGTCAGTGTGCAGGGGAGTGGCTCGGCCTGGCTGCAGCATGTGGAGCTGTCAGGGGATGGAGTGTCCCCACTGCAACTGTGTTGCTGTGGCTGCAACCACTGTTTGGACGAGGGGGACTCCCAGCGAGAAGCAGCTTCCTGCTGGAGTGCTGTACAACAGGGGAACAGTCATTTGTGCTTTCCGTGTGCAAATTCCTGAGCAAACTCCCATGAATGCTGTGGTACAAGAAAATGAATTAGGTTTAGCCTGGAAACAAAATTACCTAGCTGCCTGCCCAGCTCTGGCCTCATCCCTAAGCTCAGTTACCCAGCTAGGAAACCCTCCACTTGCGCAGTGACCAGTCTATTTCTACTAACCTTGACCCTGCAGATAGCAAATAAATGTTTTTCTAAGAAATCCATTTTCTCATCCTCTCTGCAACATATTTCCAGACATGTTGTGCAGCACTTATACTGGCAGCAGCAGTCTGAATGAATCACTCAGAATGGTACCTGGCAAGTGCACTTTTTAATATTTAAATCTGTTTATCCTGTCAGGGAGCTCCGTCAGCACGTCTGAGCTGCCACTGACAACAGGGAGGGCTGAAAGCTCTCTGCAATGGTTGCAACAAAACCTTGACTACTTACACTGTAGGACACTTCAGTGGCATTTTCACCACTGAGAAGATCTGGCAGCTTTGGCGTGGGCAGCTGCAGCTTGGGGATTTTTAACTATGGGTTTGCACAGTCCTTGTGGAGCTGTTGTTTCCTGCACAGCAGAGGACAGTTCGGGAATAGACTTGCAATGGGTTAGAGCTGGGTCAAGTATATCAGAGAATTATTAATGTTAGAAAAGACCACTAAGACCATCTAGTCCAACCATCAGCCCCCCCCACCATGCCCACTAACCATGTCCCTCAGAGTCATATCCACATGATTCTAGAACATCTCCAGGGACAGTGTCTCCACCACCTCCCTGGGCAGCCTGTGTCAATGCCTCACAACCCTTTCTGTGAAGAATTTTTTTCCTAATATCCGACTTGGCCCTCCCCTAGAGCAATGTGAGGCTATTACCTCTCACTGTATCTTTATAGGGTGTTGGACCAAGAGCAACACATCTTACTGAAGAACGTGCCTCCCTCCCCATCTTGCTGGGCATTTTTTTTCCATTTTGTGCCCTTTTTCTCTCTTCCTGCCTTCCAAAAGCAGTATGCACCGCGTAGCTGAGGAACAGCAGTGATCAGGAGCCTCTGTCCTCCCGTATTTCTGCTGCTGCTGCTAGAATGCCAGTTGCTATAGAGTGATAAGCCACAATGAGCCTAATGAAACAGCAATCTGGCATTAAGATGTGTATATAGTTGCCATTTGTTAAATTGACAGGTGACATTTGGAACATGCAGCCCCTATTCATTCTTGAAGCTAAATACTCTCTCAAAATAAAGTCTTTGCCATTAGTCTTAAAGATTTCCAGTCCAGACAGGGCCAGCTGTGCTTTTACACATTTTCTGGGCACAGGGTTGGATTTCAAGCAGCTATAATTTTTTTTTGCAATGAACTGGACAATTCATGAACAATAAACAATTACCTGCCTCACATATTACCTTGGGCATTTTTTTTAACCTTTCCATGTGGGATTATTTATACAACAAAAACCAGAAGGTATTGACAAACATTTTTTAATCAATCCGAATTTCATCTTCTGCGACCTAGTCCCACTCTTCTGCATTTTTATACATCTAGAGTAAGAAGGCACCAACAGGAATCTCTGAACACCGTCAGCAATAGTTTGGAATTTATTTATGAGCAACAGAGGCTCACCCTCACCTTTCTGAGAGACAAATACCTCAGACACATTATTTTTCAGTATCAGTTAAGAGTGTGAATGGACTGAGCTCATCTGACAGAAAAACATAGAAATCATGATAAGGACTCAACATTCCTTTACACGTTTGAATTGCTGTCAACGCCTTCAGTACTATACTTACAATAACTTCCATTTCCAGATCCAGAAATACTCAGAAGAAACAGGTGCCTGCATTTTATCAAAGTCATACTCTCACACAAGCACTTGGCTGTTACCTCATATGCTTCTTTATCAATTTTGTTGTCCAGAGAAGTCATCCAACTGTTGCTTATTTAATGCATTTTCAAAGTTACTCTATTTTAACACTAGGATGTCATTCCACTACTGCTAAGCTGCCACTTCAGCTTATTTTTGCATGTAAAAGAGCAAAAAATAAGCCTTCTTATATGCAGAAAAGCTGATACCAGATGGCTACTACTGACTCAAGAGAGAGAAGCACCTTCCATGGGTATATGCCAGGCATATGAGCACAGAAGATAGAATAGTTCATCTCATGTCTTTTCAGTGACTGAGCCAAGGTCAGCAAAAGGTAATGTCTCTTGACAGATGCTTTCTCCAGCAGCTAAGGCAAGAGCAGCCAACAGTGTGGCCAGCAACCCTCACACTGCATCAGATTTGCCAAGAGTCACAGCCACACGGGAACCACAAGAGGAGCAAGAGCCTACAGAATGTTTGAGTCAGGGATGTTTTCTTTCTTCAAGTTTAAAAAAAAAATCTTCCATGATTTACATATGAATTGCTTCTAATGAGGAAGCACGAACTCAGTTTTCCAGCAGACTTTCAACAAGGCCAAAATTAAGGATACAATTACATGGCAGAATACTAGACTGAGATCTTCATGGTTTTTATGTCAACAGTGAAGTCAGCCGCTGCTGGTGGGTGGGAAGGAGCTCTCTTTAGGGCTGTTGAGCTGGTTGATTTTCTGATTACTTCAGAGAATTTTAAAAATAGCAAATTATAATAACAGGCCATAGACTCTGAGCAGCTTTCTGATTAATGTGAACCTCAATATATACGCTAAATTCTTGTCCATAAGGTATGCTGTTTAGAATTCTTCTAGATGCTATTTTAACCTGTCTTCTGAGTCACATTAGTCAAAAGAATTGGCCTGTAATTTAATTATTGCAAATGGTGCATCAATGAGTTATTTCCTAGGAAAGAGAGTTAAGAAAACCCAATGCTGCAATTAATGCTGAAATGGAACCCTTTCTCTTTGGCCTTTTGAAAATTTTTCCATATGACAGGAGCCAAGTAAGACCGAAGGAGTTTTGAAAATTCTATTACAAAGTCATCTTCACCCAGAGCTTTCCCAGAGACCAGAGGTTTTATAGCTCCTTTTTATTTCTTCCTCTGCTATGGGACTACCTAACTGTCTCTAATTTCCTGCAGAATTATAGGTATTTCCAATTTACTTAAGAGACCTTGAGTCTGTTCAGCTGTGCAAACGACTCAGATTAGTTACAGGATTTCAGAATTCAAAAGAGACATCGTTAAAGTCCGCAGGGTTTGTAGCTCATACAACAGATGACCGTACACAAAAATAGCATAACACCCCGTGCTTTCCTTCCTGAGCTGCACTGCCAGACGTTCCCAGACATTTCCTCATGGCTCTCAATTTCTCTGCTTTTCCACCATTTTGTAAGCAAAAGATTCTCTACTTTCGCTTCCCTTAGAAGTACAAAGGAGCTGTGGACTCGAATCACGATAAGCAAGAGACCCTCACGATACCGCTTCCTCATTACCATGCAGTTTGATAATTTAGAACTGTAACATTTAGAACCTAAGCAGATGAATCAACAAAATCAGCAAAATTAATGATTCTCCATGGGATTCTCAGGCTATCCCACACTAAAGCAAGGAACCTGGAAAGGTTTTTAAGCCTTTTGCGTTGAAGAGAACTGGGAGGTGAAGAGCACTGCAAGTTCTGGGATCCACTCCTCCAAGCTTCCTTCTATGCTGCCAACTTTTAGCTCCTCTGTGTATCAGGAAGGTACTCTGCTTTGGGTCAGCCACACCCTACAAATGAAATGCAGGACTTACTGAACATGCTGGTGGCATGGACTGTAGTCTGCCCATGCATGACCCATCCACATCACGTAAGAGAGAGCTTGGATGTTTCTTTTCAGGCATCTTCCAGAGGATAGCCTGCAACCATGCTGGACACAAAAGCTGTGTAGATGCTGCACAAGGTTTGAACTTGTGAATGAACTCAGACTCCTCTTACAGACAGTTTGACTGTACCATGTGAGACACCTTAGAAAGTTGGTTGAACTAGGCTACCATTGCCTTAACATTTTCCAAAGAGTGCTTTCCAGGGATAGCATTTCATGCAATCTTGGGGTATTTCAGTTTGACCTACAGAGTGTGCTTATTTTCTTCCGACAAAAGAAAAAGGTGAGAAATAAAGGAGACTAGGAAAAAATGGCCCAGAAAGAAAAAAATTAAATAAACCCAAAAGATATGGCAAATCAAATTACCACATATACAAAACACTAACATACAACATCATTAAAGCCTTGATCCTGTGAAATGTGTGGGGCATACTTGGCAGCCTGTTTTGCTTACAGTCCTATTTCCAATACATCTCTCTCCTAGTTTTCTTCTGCAAAATCCGTGTGTTTGGCTGCTTTTTTCTTTTTTATTAATTACTTTGAGGAAAAGGCGAGAGGAATGGATGCAGTGGAATTACAGGAAAAAAAAATAACCCAAATCTGAATTAATTTAAAAAATGATAGATGTAATCAGGGAAGATGTTGGAGACCAGGTTACTGTATTCCAGCTCTTCTGAAGGGAGAACAACAGGACTGAACTCGTTCTACCCTCTACAGCAGGCTGTACCGGACAATCTCTACTCTTTGTCCTTCAAGGCAGACAGCAAGACACAAGGAGATGTAATTATAAAGAGCCACACAAGCTTCATAATCTACTGATCTTTGTGGTAGTCCATCTTGAATTAATTCTGCATTTGGAGAGACTCAAAGTGTGGTATGGCAAAGTTTGGGATTGGACAGGAGGCAGTCTTTGTGCTGTGGGAGACCCAGCTATTAAAAAGCACATCAAGTATACTCTGCTCTGCACCACTTCTAACCACTTTCTAGACACCTGTGAACCAATGCTTGTGCTGGCAACATTCTCCACTCCAGGTAGAATCATAGTGGGAAACCTCATCTGTAAAAAACACCTTTTCACTCTATCCAGCCTCTCCTTCCCTCTCCCTCTACAAGCCCCACAGGTTTGATGTCTTTATATCCTACTGAAATCACATACTGTTTTTACCCAGCTGCACACATCTGCTCCCTACAACGAGCATACAGCAACCCCGCTGGGCTCTGGTAATCACACCAGCACCCATCCTGCCCAGAATACATGACTTCAGAGCTGCAGGGAAACTCTTCTCCGCAGGATGTGTACGTTAATTCTTAGTGCATGTGTTTGGTTTTAAGAAGAGGCTCAGGCTTGAGCTTGACTGATAGAGCAGACATACCTTTAATAAAAGGTGCATATTCCGAGTGTGCTTAGTGTCTGACTTGACCACAATTTTCAGATCCTTTGGCTCTTTCTGTGCTCCCACCTGCATAATGAAGGCAGATGATCCAGTTCTCAGTGTCTTTGCCTGAAGAGATATAAATGATGTTTTAGGTACTATTTCTTCACATGTTGTGTCATTTGCTGAGCAATTAAGCATGTGTTACTGAAGCATTATTAAGTGAGCCAGAGCTGCAGAACACAACGCAACTTCACAGCAAGAAATGACGATGCAATTCTCTAATACCTTAACATTATATCAAGTGGAACCAGATGATGTAAAATCAATTCCATGCTAAATTGTGCTTTTGTCTGCAGTCATTTTAAACTTTAACTAAAAAAAAGGAAAAAGGTGGGAAAGATATCAATAGCCCATAAATAATCTCTAGACAACATGTTAAAGACTGATGGTAAGAGGCATTCTCTCAAACTTGTAATTATATTAAAAAACCTTAAATGGATACATTACATAGACCATAAACTGTAACAGTCGAAAGTAAAATAAATGTGATGTGATGAGTGTACATCTACTTTTTCATCCTTTAAATATCATCGTTGTGAGAAAAAAATGCTTTTTTTTTTTTAATTCTAAGCTATGTATATGTTAAGCAGTTCACACAAACAAACCATATTCTAACTGTATCAAAATCTACATACCTACATCCAAGAAGCAAGAAATTACACAAAATTACGAACTATTCTCAGGTGAGAAATGAACCACTAGTTTTAAATAGAATGATACAGAAAAAAGATGCATCGTGGATACTCGGAAAGGTAACTAAACATATTTGTCTGCATGAAATTCCACTTCTGTTGATAATTTAATCTTGTCTTACTCGAAATAAATTAAAAAGAAAAAAAAGGGCTACATGATGAAGGCCTGGTAGCCACAGAGCTGGCCCACCACAGAAAGGCAGGTCACAAAGTGACCAATGTCTGGGTGGTTAGCACAGGCAGCTGAAGAAAGTGGATGGGCAGAGGAAACAAAGGACTGCTCTTTGTACATTAATTTCACAGGGGACAATTTTAATAATGGATTTTGAACCTCAAGTTGGAACTGTTCCATGCTGCAGGTCTGTGTCCCACTATCTAGCCCACTGGGTTCCTGATGCCCCTTTTTTAATTTGCCCATGCCATATGCCTCGCATGGATACTTTCTGAATTAGTGAGACACTTTCAGACTTAAGCTAAGTGAGGACGTGCCTCGCTGTGTGACTGCAAACTGCACTGGGGAGGAAGAAAGCCCAGCAGCTCCCACCAGCAGCAAGGAGCAGGCTCCTGGTGGCACGGAGACTTGTGCTATTTATCATGGTAACACCTAGGAAAAGGATGGTGCAATGCAGAGCTCTAGGTTTTACCTTTCACCCCTGCCACTGACCTCGAGCAAACAGGGTGATAACTGCTGAGCCTCTCCATTTACTCCTCTAAATTACAGTGCATTCAGTAATGCATCGGCTGGGGGCTCGCAGGCTAAACTTGTATAAACCAATTTTGATTCCTTCCATCAAGTGTCTCATTAAGCACAAAGTGCCCCTGGGGAAAGGCAGCTGATTAAACAGATTCCTCCATGACATAATGAATTTATAAAATCCCTCCAGCTTCGCTGGGAGATGTTTGGGGAAAAATACATTCAAGTCACCAGAGGCAAGTCCGTGGAGAGGGAGAATTGCTCCATTTCCTCTACCTTGGGGCCTGGAAAGCCTTCCCCACCAGAGCTGGGGCTGAGCAGCCCACTGTGCCTACCCCAGAGCATACAGGTCACAGCCTCAGAGACCAGCCCCACCAGCTTCCCTATGCAGCTCCAGCATGAAGGCCCGAGGCAGAGCTCCTCCGGACAGGCCCTGCTTGCACAGCAGGCCCAGCCCGAGCATGGGGAAGAAGCACGAGCCATTTTCCAGCATTTGGATCCTGTTTGTGGTGTGACTCAGCTCTGCAGAGTCCATAAGGATGACATGAGCTGTGCTTTATTAGCAGTTAGGTTAATGTTTGGAAATAAAAAGACTGATGGTTTTATCTGTTTGATGATTTGGTGCTGCCAAGAGCGACCATAAGCACAGCTCAATGGTGCATGAAGAGAGAACAGGCTGACATTCATTTCCTACCACTAGAATCCAAACATTAGCACACAAGTGGTGCAGCAGGCTGGTGGGGGCACGCAGCCAGCGTCGCAGCTATTGGCGTGACTCAACGATAATCATTTTTCTTCGTAGAGATCTTAAACTCCCTGCAATGGAAGGAAATAGGGATGGGTGAGGTGGGGTAATTTTGAAGCTTGGCAGCTCATCTGTGTTTGCCCAGCTTTCCTGTGCCCTCAGCTGAACCACGCCACAGGGCTGAGGACTAAAAGACTCTTCTCATTTCTTCCTACTATTATTTCACCTGTGTGGGCGTCCTTTCTTATTTCATTTTTTTATCTTCAATCCCCTCCTCCCAGGTACATTCTTCAGAAAGCAATAGCTGCAATGCGGGCTCACCGCACACAGTGATACTGACCTGCCACATGCAGCCAGTGGCAAATACAGCGATTCATCACCGCAAAGCAGTCAGCCAGATGGATCCTGCGGTCAGCTGGCATTGAGACAATGTGGGGTCTGGCACGTACCATCAGAGCAGAGTAAGAGACAACAGGGCTCAGTGGACACATGGATGCTGTCTTCACAGACAACAACTTCCTCAGCCAGCGCTTATCATCATTTGTCACAGAATAAGCACAACTGTTAGACCTACTGATGCTTGGAAATGTACTAAGAACAGACTTTGGCCATTTCTGGCTGAGTTACACAGAATGCATCTCCTTCCATATACAAAGTCAAAGGAGAAAGAGGCCACTGAACTACTCACAAGCAGAGCTTGCTGGGATGTGCAAACACACATCTTGCTGACTTCTGGGAAGACACATGGCTGTGTGCACTGTGGTCCAGCTGGCCCAACAATTCCAACCAGTAAATACTGTGCGGTTCTGAGAATGCTGCACAGCTTGCAAAGAGCCACATAAAGAGCTGTTTGTGAAAGCTCTTCAGGCAGCCCCGCAGGCTGGTACGCAAGGCAGAGCTTCTGCAGACCTGAAACACCAGGACTCCGAGAGCTCCCGCAATTGTCCTGCATCTTATTTGTTTCTCCTGTTTTTGATTCTCTTGGCATCCACTATTTCTAGTCAGAAGGGCAGTAGCAGCAACCCCTGTTCTTGAGCACCTTCCCATATGTCTGCAATACTTCTAAGAGATAAAATGCTGTCAAGTGCTACCCATGACCTTAACATGCCAGGTCAACACTTAAATCCTTTTTCCTCTTCAGAGCTACACTGTTTGCTAGTATAAAAATAAGTAAAGCCTAAGCTCTTCCCACTCCCCCTGCCTTTCCTCATACACCTAACAGAAAAATAGCTGGAGCAAAACTCCCACATATTGCACAAGATCCAAACTCCAACAGCCCTAAACAGGCTTTTTCCTGTCCTAAGTCTACGCTAGAACTAGTAAAAAATTAACACTTGCAAGATTATAATGTCATCAGAACAGAGGAAGTGAAGGAAAATCCAAACCCAAGCAAACCTGAATACACTACAAACACATGGCATTTCCACAACTAACAGAACTCTACAACACTGAGCTCTGCATTTAAGCTCTTCATTCACCTCCTTAACCCCAACCCCAAGGCCACCTCTACTCAGCAGCTATGTACTTTCCCTCCAGCTTCACATCTGCAGCCTTGCCATTCTAATGAGAAACCTTTGCCAGCTGGATCCAGCTCCCAGAGCAATCTCTGTAATGAGGACAGGCACCTGGGGACCTACCTGCCTGGCTCAGGAGGAGAATTTAGTTTGTTTTTCCAATCCCTTGTACTGCAGAGTTCTCTGAGGCCATGATAAGTGAATGCCAGACCACCTGGCAGCAAAAGCAGATAAGGAAGGGAGTACGGTGGAGCAGATGAGTGGGAGGTAGCCAGAGTGGGAGGAAAGAGTTAATCAGCTCTTGGATCCAAGCATCCAGCTTTAATGCCAAGCCTGGAAGAGGGTGCAGGTGTCTGTTTGGTGAAACTGCCTTTTGGTTGCATAGCTTTATTTTTTTATTACATATTTTTTAAATAATTTTGTTTGCTGTATTTTAGTCACAGCTAATAGGGAAGAGGGAGACTTCACTTTCTTGTGAAGTTATTGTTCAGCCAAAGCCCAACTTTAAAAATACATTTTCTAAATATGCGCTATTTACTCTTGTCCTTAGAAACTTGATTGGCAGAAATAAGAGCTGCAAAAGGAGATCTTGTCAGTCGTTCTTAAGGTTTCCTTAATATGGAAACAATTACCTACCATTTAATCTGCATTTTTAAAGTGGCATGGTGAGCACGTACCTGAAAGTTTCAACCTCTTTTTGTTTTATAAAGAAAACTTATTTATTTGGGGAGATTGCACAGGTGAGGTAGCCAAACTTTCCAGGTGGCCCCTGAAAAACCACCCAGGCCTATTTTCTACCATTTTCTGTAAACACGTTGCATGTTTTTGTACATGTATTTACCATTCTGCAGACACTCACTGGTGCAGCTTCAAACATCTGTCCCATGAAATCCAAAGGATGAGTGTATGCTCATGTGCAGAGGAGGCACTGTATAGTGCCTTGTAGCTGCTGGAAGTGGAAGCCACAGGGCTTTGCTCTGTGCCATGTCACATTGACACTGTCCCACGAAAATAGGATTTTGTAAAAATTAAACCGGAATTATCCTATGGTAAGCTTAGTTACAGAATTTCTGGGACAGTTTGTCCATAGAACAAGCATTCACCACCTTATCATCAGAAGGTCTTGATTCTGACCCCAAGCACAGATTTGGTGCCAGGTATAGCAGAGTGTTTGTGCTCCGTTGCAAATGCCATTTTGCAAGGGAATGTGTTGCTTTATGGCATACATGTATAAAGCACAGAGCTAAGTTGAGATGCATTTGCCTTTGCTGAGAAAGGAAACAATTATTCTATTTGTTTGGCTTCCAAGATGTGAATGGCAAATGTCTTTCTCACCTCACTGAGGAAAAGAAAAAATCACACCCAATATGGTTAAGGTGCACCACTTTTTGCTAAGCTGCATGGCAACCTTGCAATTTGAACACTCTTTTTTTGTAACCTGAAAAAAAATCCATTTATATATATATATGATTTATCCCTTAGAGACACCTCACACATGAACATCTTGGGTTGTTTCCTATAACATGGCAGAGCTCATAAATAAAAGGAATAGGCAGAGCAGCAGAAGTGAAATTCATTTCAAGCAAGCTTTTAGAGGAATTGATTCAGCTGCAGTCTGGACATGATACTTGGCCACAGGGTGAAAAAAATGCCCTAGAGAGAGAAGGGCTGGTCTGGGCACCTTTAGGGAGCTTATCTGGGAGTATGTGACCTCCCTAGCTGCTGCTTTCCTTACTGCAGAGAATATGGCTGCAACTGGGATCACCTTTTCCTAAGTTCAGATATACCTTCTGGAAAGCCAGCAGACAGTTGAGGGTTTTGATACTTGTGTCCTGTGACAAAAGGCTGGGCTTTGAGAGGAGCACAACAGGTATTTTCATTGGGAACACCCCCAGAGTTGCTGCTTTTGACTCACCATGCAACTCTATTGTGGACTCTTCTTCCAATTTTCGGCCACTAGATGCCATGATACGAATTCTGTGAGGTCCTCATGGTGGTTTCCTCCAACTGCAGGCTCTTCAGCACAGCTGCATCTGGTGGTGTCAAGTTCCCCTCCTCCCCTCAGCTTCCACAGCAGCAACCTGTGCCCCCGCACCAGGCCTTGGCTGCAGTCCCCCACAGTAACACAATCCACAAAGGGAACATTAGAAGGTGTTTTCTGGGCCAAGGATTTTCCCCTACCAGGTTTCAGAAAGGCCTGTCTCCTCCCCACTGCTCTTGTGTTACTCCAACCCACCTTTGCAGCCCAGAGTGTCCTGGTGTCACCTGGCAGTCCCTACCCCGAGTATGTTTCATCCTGGCTGTGCTACTCTGATCAATCAGAGCAAATCAACAGCAGATGGGGGCACATTGCCATGTGGGCTGGAGGCTCACGTCCCACCCTGGCTGCATGCTGGATAGGGCCCTCCTCAGCCTGTGCTGCTTTTTCAGCAGCTCCCTTCTGACTGGCACGGTGCTGCTGAAAGGGTTGGAAACCCAGCTCTCTAGCTTCAGACACACAGAAATCCTGAGTGTAGAACTGTTTAAGTTGGAAGGGACCTTTAAAGGTCATCCAGTCCAACTCCCCTGCAATGAACAGGGACACCTACAGCTAGATCAGGTTGCTCAGAGCCCCTCCAGCCTGACCTTGAATGACTCCAGGGACAGGGCTTCTACCACCTCTCCAGGCAACCTGTGCCAGTATCTCAACACCCTTGTTCTAAAAAAAATCCTTCCTTATAGCCAGTCTAAATCTTCCCTCTTTTAGTTTGAAACCTTTTTCACTTGTCCTATCACAGCATACCCTGAGGAGCCTGTCCCCTTCTTTCTTACAGCCTTGGCCTGGCTGGCCATATAATGGCTGCAGGGGCACGGCGTGTTGAGCGTCTCCCTCCAGACAAGGCAGAGCAGTGCCCTGGCTGGCCTGGGGCATGAAGGTGATGGTGCCAACGACGCCCCAGGGCACGATGGTGGAGGTGGCTCTGGCCAGCTCAGGGCCTGAAGCTGGTGGTGGCCATGACTTGCCTGGAGCGAGGCACAGCCCTGGTTTCCTCCCCAAAGTCTTGTACTGAGCACAGCTCTGCTGGGGCAGGGGCCAGCGCCAGGGGATTTCACATGCAATATGAACTGCCTTAGCAGGCGTGCTGTGGGTGAGTTAAGGACATACTTTCAGCCTTAATTCTGAGTTTCCTAGGTTTTGTCAGTTTCAGCCAGATCCCTAATGTTATTTTAATGCAGTTGTTTTGTGTGTGAATAATATGCTTTTGACGCCAAACCACAAGCCCTGGAACCAATATCTCATAAAAATGCCTAGAGTCCAAAGCTAGAAGCTGTTACTCAGCTGATCGAGTGATGCCTAAAAAGTTACAGGTTAATGCTGTTCCCCAGGGGAAGGAAACATTAAGCCTGCTGTCTGCTGGGGCTGGGTGCTGTCTCATGCAGCGTGACCAGGGGCTGGGGGGCAGCTCATGGTGGGGCTGGGGCACCCTGTGGGATGGCTCAGCAGGTTCCACCTGGGCTCCTTGAGGGGAGAGGTGGGGGTAAGCGGGTTAATGAGTTCTTTCATAAAGACGCCCGGATGAGGGCATTCCAGCAACACTCCACCCAGCAGTGGATCACTGCAGCTCACCCTCTCGCAGCCCTGCTGCTGTGGGCTGTAATTCAAGGGACACCGGAAAGGAGGGTGGACACCGGCTTGCTGCCCTAGCCGGCAACATTGGCATGATGGCAGATGTTGTGAGGTCAGGTCCCAGGGTGCTGCTCCATTCTTCAAGTGGGGTATGCAGGAGAGGGAATGGGAAATGGGGGTGAAGCTGTCCCTGTATGCTCGCCTTCACTTCAGACTGGGAAATCAAGCCACAGGATGTCAGTGCAGCCTGTGCAAATGCCAAGCTTTCTGAAAGAAATGACTATCTTTTTTCAAGAGCGTGCAGGAAGATCTCTTTCCCAGAACATCTTCTTATTTAGGAAACTCACATCACGGTGGCAAAGCAAAGCAGAATGCTTATTTGGGAATAAGAAAATGAGATGTGGCCTGAAGTCACTGCCTGCATGTAGACACCACAGCAAAAAGCTGGAGGACACACCAGAGGCAGTTGCTTGCTCACAAATACAGCACTGGATGGGCTGGAGGCCCAGACAGCTGCTATTTGCTGCCTGTGTCCTCAGATACTCGCTGTGGAGTTGTAAGGTATTGATTATTTTCCTGTTACAACACAGAAGGATTAGCTAGATTAGCTTCTGCAGAGGTGAGAAAGAAATGTGTTGTGTAGACTGCTTGTTTTGCTCTAATTGGATTCACACTCTCTTTCTGAATAAATCTCGCTTTACTCCAGGTCTTGTGGTTTTTCATGGACATGAATGCTGAGGAGATCTTCCCAGGACCAGCAAGTGAATCTCATCGCTGGTGGAGAAAGCAAAGGGATAGTGCTGCTGTCACCTCAGGGGCAGGCAGCCTGCAAACAGCATGGCCAAGGAAGCTGTCATAATCATTAAGGTTGGAAAAGACCACTAAGATCATCTAGTCCAACCCTCAGTGGTCCCATCCCAGCTAATGATTCCCGATCACAGACAGCTTTTGGCAGGATAAGGTAAAGCCCCTCTTTGCAGAGAGAAACCTAAGCTTTTCAGTCCTTCTGGACACAAATTTCACACCTGCTCTGGGCAACCTGCCCGGAGCGTGGTGCTGGTGGTGCTTATCCGAAAGCAGTGTATACTGGTCTCCATTCAGCAGTGAGCTGCGCTGTATACTGAAATTGTCAGCAAATTTTCAGCTGCAGCTCATCATCTTTTCTAGCTGGTGCAGAACACTGTAAATAAATTATCTTTGTCTGCTGTTTTTCCTGGTCTCCTGGCTCAGAAATGTGGAAAGTACCTGAAGCAGGAGCAGCTTCTCAAATTTGTCCTTTAAAACTGTAGAAACAAAATGAGCTCAGTTAGAAAAGAAAGAAATCGCGTAGCTTAAAAATCCTGGGCCTCTATGCTGGTAAAGTGCTAAGTGTCCTCACTCTGCTAAACAAATAAATATTTTTCACCTGTTTGTGCCATGCACTGTGGAAACTTTTGACATCTCTTCTGGTGGCTGTGGTCTGAAGCTAAGCTCTGCCTCTTAGTCAGATGGATACCAAAAACCTTAGACCAGCTGGATGGTCTGAGTAAGCATTTCAGAGTTAAGCCTAAAATTTGAAATTCTTCCACTTACAACGTGTTCCCACAGAGAATGAATGAATGTTGCATCAGGAAATCAGTCTTCTGTGTAAAGCACCTGCTCCTGCAGTTTCCAAAAATGTCCTGTATTTGTGGATACCTCTGGGTCCACACAAATCCATGACTTGTCTGAGGCAGTGCGGTAGGTCTTACTGGAATTTGTGCATATATACTAAACTTGACAGGAAATTTACATTGCTGTTTTGGTCGTGTTTCTTCCAATGACAGATGATTATTTTCTGTTGGCTTTATTATTCAAGAACTGAACAATGAAGCATCAAATAAATCCTCATGTTCTCATGGTACATTCTCTTTTTGAGGTGGGTATTTGAGTGATTTGATATATATATATATTCGGTAATACCTTTTGCCTTGCTCATTTGCTCTTGCAGAACTCATTTGTTTTAGTACATTTAGAGTCCACGGGAGGTGCTAAATAATCATTTAAAATGGGTCAAATTAAGTAGTTTTCCCAGCATCACGTATGTAAGCAGAGTATCCAGTTCTGCAGAACAGCTTTTGGATTCCTACTCTTTCTCTTCCTATCTTGTCCTGACTCCTTTGCTACACATCAGATAAGCTACTGACAGCCTCATTCCCTGCACTGTTTGTACAGCAGTATGCATCCTGAAAAATAAATAAATAAATAAAAAGAAATTAAAAGAAATAAAAAATGATTGGTCAGCTAATTCAAAGGAACTTTTTATAATATGGGCAAGATAGTCTGTATTTCCTTATCTTTCTTTTTGGAGTACCTCAGCCATTTTAGTAGAAACGTTTCCTTCAACATCAGCCTGAATGAAACATGCAGAATTTTCCTAGCAGGGAATATTCCAGTCCACAAAAATGAAAGTTAGGTAAAAGAAAAATAACAGAGTCTGCTACTAGAAAATATGATACAGCTTGGACTACAGAAATCACTGTAACACTGAAATCACCGTATCTACTGAAGTTTGCCATCTCTGCAATGGAGGTGCCAGATGCTTTCATTCCACAAAACAGGGATATACAGATTTTAAGGCAGCAAGCAAAAGAAAACATTATTTCTAATGGAAACCAAAGGTGCAATTTGGAAGGTCAAGGCATTGCTTTCCTGTCACAGTAACTACACAGCAAAGGGGGAGAGGCTCAGCAGTACAGTGGGGAAGGGATGGGATTTCCGAGTGGTGCAGGAAAATGCTGGTAGGGGAAGTAACAGCTACCAGTCCCTCTCTCACTGTCCTGCCAGGGGACAATATAAACAGGCAGATGCTAGTAGTCTCTGGATTGAATGTTAAGACTTACAGATTATCTGATCCAGAATTATATGAAGCAGCAAGATGGCTTTTGGAAATGTAGCATACAGCAGAAAGACCCATTTATTTGTTGCTTTCTGATCAAGTTGAAATCGAAGGACACTGTATAAACCATGGGAAAACCCCAACAGTCCTCAACAAAAAATTTTGTTAAATCTCTCTCTTCCATAGTTTCCAGATCACAGAAATGTTGAGTGGAGGGGAGAGGAGAGAGGTGAGGTGCACCCGGCTTCAAGAAGCCAGGGCAGAAAATTATGCACCTCTTCAAGAGAAACTGAAAATATTATTTAACATCTCCAGGCAGATAAGCTCGTAAGTGAGCCCGCTTGATTGTGGACTGGCTTATTCATCAACTTAGTATTCAGGAATGGGAACAATTGCCATAGCAACATTCCCATCTTCTGACATGTATCATGCAGATCATGTAGTCAAGGCAGCATAGCACCCTCTCACACATGTGCTCTGTGAACTTTTGTATTCCTGACAATATTAAAGACAGAAATATGATTGACATTCTTGCCTGTGTTTCTTTATGATTCCTTAAAAAAATATGGAAATGCTTCCCTTCCCCCATCCTCCTCCTTTGAACTGTTTTCTCTCCATCCCACTGAAATTATAAGAACAGCTCATGCCCCAGATCTGCAGATATATGTTCCTGAAAGTAGTCCTACGCTATGCAAATGTGTAAACTGCAAAATGTAGAGGGTTTTAAAAATTAAGCATATCCAGCAGAATCTAAATCCTGAGTAAAAGCACTGAAAGGAACTAGAAATCTTAAGAGTACTTGCATAATTAGTGTTCTACTAAACAAAGCCTGAAATCTTTTTTCTTCCTTTGTTGTTTTTGTTTGGTCTTGAGTTAGGCTGAACTCTGCAGTCACACACACCAACCATAGATATGGTACATGCCAATATGTATGTCATCCTATGGGAGCTGCGTTCACGGGCACAGCAGCATATTCTGTGTTTTTCCAGCCAAGGTCCAGCTATGGTTCGGGCTACGTGGAGTTCCTGCTGAAGGAAAAGTCCTACCACATGGCTAAGATGTGGTCCAGTACAAACAGGGTGCTGCAACACTGTGCAGTATAACCACTTTTGCAGCCTTAACAGCAGTGGCAACCAGGCACTTAACTTCACAAGCATTCTTGCTTTAATTGTATCATAGGCCATCCAGCAGACCTCTTTCTAAATTTACCTCCAGTTTAGAAGTGTGGCTCCTTCCAAAATCTCTGTAACACTAGAAACAGCTGGGCTATAGTAAGTAGGTCAGGTTGATAGTTGGACTTGGTGAGCTTGAAGGTCTTTTCCAACCTAGATGATTCTAAGATTCTATAAATTAATATTTTTACCACTACATAGGTATGCCTCTAATTATGCCTATCCCACCTGTGGTTCTGCCGTTAAAAGTATCACAATGTATTGCCACTTGCCTAAGTATTTCTTCCTCAGACCTGGGACTTTACATGCTGTCCTCTCCTCCTCAGGATGCCTATAGCACCACTTCTGCATGTGGGCTGGCTCCAGCAGCCCCTTCAACTTTCAAAACCATCCATAACTGCAGCCCCAGTAGAGGGAGAATGAAACCCATTGTACAAAGCTTAGGTACCTTTCCACCCCAGGGAGAGTGAATGTCCTTATGCTGTGGTCAGAATTGCTTAGTAATTCACCCAGGATTGCATCCTGAATGAGTCCCTGTGCTTTTCTGGTTGAAGAGCACTTTCTTCCTCTGTGTACTCCACAGCTACTTGTTCCAAGAAACTATCATTCCAGAAATTCTTTCTTTATAACTTGTCCGGTGGTGACTGCCATATTGTATACATGTAGTAGAGGTCCTCCATTATCATAATTTTTGCTGTTTAAGTATTTTGCACTTAATTGCCTTCATCTGCTCCATACTTCCATTTTGTTAAGCCACTTCTAGAGAAAACGGTTTGCAGCTTAATACCAGCAGCACAAGACAGATGACCTTCCCTTCTTTTATCCCATTGCATCCGTCAGGTGTAAACTTAGAAGCCAAATTGGGAACCTTTATTAAATAAGAACAAATTATTTTTTTTAACGTACCAAGTAAATGAGTACAATTATACGTAGAAAGCTAGCCAGGCACTGCACTGCCTACAAAATTAAATTAAACATGCAGAAATGCAGAAGCAAAAATTTCTTAAGCAGTGCACAGTCTGTAGATGTTATCTATCTGTAAGTGACCGTAGTGCAGTGCAGGGAACTGAAGACTGTGCTCAGAAACATTACACTGAGGGGAAAGGCAGAAGCACAAAGAGCTGCAAGTTTGGAACTACTGCCCATGACAAGAATTTTACCTTTCATAGCTCCTGATTTCTTTTCATGGTAAGCAAGTAAATATCATTTAACATCTGTCATTATTTGTTCCAACTGAAGATGATGTGTGTCTGTATTAACATGTGTGTATATATAGATACATACGTAGGTCTGCATTGAACTTCTGTATATCCAATATACATACTGTGGGGATGGTTTGTACATTAGAAAAAGAGATATTATGTCCTAGTACTGACTGTACTGTAGCGGTCTCTATATTTAGAATGCACACTGCAGAGATTCTTCCCCAGCCTAATCGTGGATATTTACTTTTTAATACATGAGCTATGTATGAAATGCTGAACTTGGACATCGTGATTAGCTACAATACAGATAATGAAAAAAAGATGATATTTTACTTCTCTCTCTTTTTACACAGCTCTAAGGAACAGCAAAAAGCTCCTCCGGTGGGCCGAGAAGTCTGTAGCCTATCTTTCAAATTTCCATACCGGCATTTATGGTGTGGAGGTTCAAACCCTTTTACAGCTGTGGTCTGAACAAAAAAGGGCACTTAAGGGAGCAAGACTACGACTTGCTCTTCTGGGCTACATTAAAATCCATTTACTTCCATCTGTTACTTGGACAATACAGAGAGCATTTTAGAGAAAAATAAAATTGCTTATTTTCGAGAATATACATTAAATATATTCGTTGTTTATGGCCTGTAAATTGGACAGTTCTGTTCTTAGAGTTATTTAATAATACAAAAGGAAGTAACTGTGCTCAAAAGACCTATTTTCATTCTAAGCACAAAAAGCTTTCTCATTGAATTACGTCATTGGAAGCACTACAGAAAGTGCCCCACCTGCAAGTGCGCTCGCACCCTCCTTCAGCAAAGCCTCTGCATTGAGAAGCACCTGTGCATATGCTTTGAATTCAGCATGTGCTTAAGTACTTTCCTAAACAGATGTCAACAGTCAAATCTGTTTACTTTCCAGACTAATTTCATTCCCCCTTTGCTCCTCTTGCCTCAAAAATAGAGAGATCATCGCCTCTGTTGAAATTAACCCATCAAGCCTGCAAGCACTTCTATTTCCTGGGATTTCCGAAACAGCCAGGGCTGTATGTGCAAACTCCAGGTTTAATACTACCATCAGATACACTGAAGGCATTTGAATTTTTACAACACCTATGTACAACTTGGGCCAAATAAAATGGCCCACATTTAAAATAAAACTCCCAGGTTTCACTGCAACACCTGTGACCCCAGTTTAAGCAGCTGGCTAAAGCAGCACGTGATGCTTTGAACCACAGGAACAGTGCAGAACAGCTGGGATACCCCAGTGTATATGACCTCTTCTACCAGTATGCATTACTACTTGATTAGGAGCTTTCTTTGGTTGCTGCTGATGGAAAATATCTGTCACCACCATTTGCCCCTGCTCACATTAAAGACAGGAGCATTAGAAGACAGGATTAGTAACATAACACCTCCAAGGCTGCATTCAGAGGCAACCACCGACACATCTCCTGCTGCTTGCTCCTTTATTTCCAGGGCAGGAGCACCAAACCTACCTCAGTGATGTCAACCTCAGGCTGATGGTCTCTTCAGGACTACATTTTAACTCAAGTTTTAGATTATAAAAGTTTTCAGTGTTCAACCTAATGGTGTCAGAGCCTTCAAAAGCTAACCAAGTGCATATCAGAGCCCTGCAGGCTGGACAAACTTAATAAAAAATAAAAGGTGAAGAAGAAATTGTTGTCGAGAAATAGTCTTTGAATAGCAAATTCAAAACAAACAACTAAATCATATGCCTTGTACACTGTCATTACAAACCAATATTTGGGGACCTATTGGAAAAGTTAGCCATTTTTCAGTCTACTCACAGTGTCCAAGAGGATATGATGTGCACTGGTGGCAGTTTAGCAAGTACTGTTCATGTGGGCCGAGAAACAAACTACATAACGCTGAGGAAAGTATCTGTCAGTTCCCTTTAAAATAACTTACCAGTTGCTACAGAAAGAAAGCAAAATACGGTTTTATCACATACAAGCCAAATCACAGACTAAATTTAGTTATGAAATTGTGGCAAAAATGAACAAATTATGGCAATTTCTTTGTAACAGAATGGTATGAGAGCTCTGCATATGTATTTTGGGGTATCCAAATGCATGCAGAAAGTGAGAATGAGCTCTGTAAAGTCAAACGGGGCATACAGTCACACTGAACTTTAGGGCAACTCCATGGGTAGTCATCCTAACTAGCTTTAAAAAAATCTGTTTTTTTCATGCTTTATATTAAGGCAAGAGAACATTATTCAGATTGCAAAGTCAGAGTGAGGTAATGTCAAAATTAAGGCAGTCTGTTCAACCTTAATTTGGCCCCTTGTGAGTATGAATTATGATATTGCCTTTAATTAGATGATCACGAAATATTTTTTCCTCTGCCTCATTCATAACACATGATGGATGGTGCTTGGTGAATGATGAAACCATATTTTGTTATTTTCCTTGTGGTTCAAGGTGTAGCAGCCTGCCTTATTTACTGCATGCTGTATCTTTCTCTGACAACAGAACTAATGATTCCTTCACAGAATTTTGTATGTGGTTTTTCATTACAGCCATGACATACTTAACAAATATTAATAATTTAATTTTACAGCAGTTCTCAAGGGAATAGCTAGAAATCTTTCCATTTAGCTTATTTATCTACAGCCCACTTTCATAGCTCAAGTTTTCCTCAAAGCTTTGTTTCCTTTGTATTTGCTTTCAGCTTTACTTGCATTAGCTTTGGGGGTGTACTGACAATACATGGAAACCGAGGTCATGGTCCCCATTCTGGTACACATCTTAGAAATCAAATTCTGCATAGCTTGTAGAAAGTCAACAGAACAGCAACTGCATGGCAAATCCTGTTCAGCCAGTAGACGGACCATTTCCAAAGTTGATAAACACTTTAGAGAATTACCTGTGCATTACAGGGAAGTGCAGGTATGTTTTTTTCTAAAACCCGTACAAAATAGATTTTCCCCATAAAGTAGAAAGTGTTACTAACATAAATGCAATCCTTCTTCCAAATACTCAGTTCCACAGCAAAAACAGAGAAAAGTTTTCTAGACATAGAAAAAAATACATCTTTTCCATAGACTTTCACTTGGAAATAGATGACTTGTTCTGACAAAAGTTTTTTGTTTTTTTTTTTAAAAAGTTCCCCCAAGAGAAATACCTTTCAGGGACAATTTCAGCCAAGATGGTTGAAATTTGGCAAGCTTACAAGTGACTTCTACTTCAGTCATCATTCATCCATCATCTTTCTTAAGCATGATGGATTGTGTAATTCTAAAGGGAACGAAGACAGTGTAGAAGAGCACTCTGGGTACCCAGGCCTCTAAGTTATTTATATCTTTGTTCATACATCATAGGTTGGATTTGGTGCTCTAAAATTTTCTTGACTTTAAATACTATGATTCAAAGCTCACAGGAGGTGGAGAACTTTCTGAGACCTGAGAAGACAAATTGAGTTCAGATCTTCTTCAAATACCATAAATTTCCTTGAGCCAAATGAAACCTATCACATTTTGTGTCACATTTCTTGCCTTTGTCTAATATTGCCCGCCTCATGGGATTATGCTCATAACTGATACCTAAGCTTGCCAGACCATTTTTCAGAGGTGCCCAATATTCATTAATTCACAGATATAAGGGAAGACAATTTTAAGTGTCCCTATGCAGTACCTCTGAATGGGAGTCTTCTTTCTTTCTCTTAGATACTCATCTATGGATTCGGCTATGTCAGTTTCTGATGATCAGTCTGTGACGATTCTGCTCTCTTTATACTGTTCATACATTTCCAATATCACCTAAAACAACATGCTATTAGAAGAAAAACTCTGCCTAAGCAGGTGTAATACTTACTGAGAAAGAGAAATCTTATCATTGACAGCCATTTTGAGCTCTCAGCCATTCAACTGAGCATTAAGTACAGGAGCGACATTCAGAGTGTGCTCTAGCTGTGTGGCATTTTTGAATGTCTTATTTTTTATCTGATACCATTCCATCAGAATGAACAATTGATTTCAATGAAGGAAATGATCCCTGTGGAATAACATAAAAAAAAATAATCATAAAAATGTGTAACAAGTCAAAAAGATTTTTCCTTTGGGTTTCCCACCCCAAGCCACAGCTGATAATATTCTCATGATACAATGTGTGTCACTTCTGCTGTTGGATGGTATGGCTGGATAGTTTAGCATATTCATTGTCCACATGCTACCAAAGCTTTCAGAAGCGGTGACTTTAAATGGTTCATAGATCTCTGGAACATAAATGAGTTTGTATTTTCTTGTCTTGCTGAGTTTTGAAAGCCTGTTGCGAACAACAGACATCTTACCTCCTCCACTAATGACCATCTATTACAATCAAGTTCAGTTATCTGTGGATAGAGTAACCACGTTGCAGAATTACTGTGCATGTGTGCCAACTCAGCTCAGGTCCAGCAGAGCATAATAACCCTAATGCAAAGCCACGTGGCTACAGCTAATTTACTTCCAAAGCTGCTCTGAGTGCACAAGCAGTGTACCTGGTTTTATCCGGCGTGAAGCCAGAGTGAACAAACTGCGCAGATCCAAATCAGTTCCATGTGAGCTCCTTCTCCTTTAACCTGACCACACATTTTCAGGAACTTTCTAGTAACTTGCCTAGCTTTGAAATCTTTGCAACTCCGATCAACAAGTTAAATCACTGAGAGGATAGTCACAAGGCAGTGTAATTGCAGATGCCTTATTTTTGAAGGAAACCAACTAAAAACCACACTGTTGAGCTACTGCACCATTTCTACAATCATATATATATACAGAAACAGCAGTGGATTTAAAGAAATAATGGGAAGCATATCGTGATTTTCATGAGATCTGTTTCCCCCCAAACCGTTCCAAAGCAGAAACATGGTTAAGTTATATTAAAACTCTGCAGGAATCTCTGTAATAAAAATCACACATTAACATTATAGACCTTTAAAGTGTTCTCTGTGTGTTAAAATAAACACATTTAAATGCACCAATAAATACATGTGAGACATGAACATGAGAACATTTGGATCTTTAGGTTACTTTTTCATAAAGTAAGTTCTTGAAAATAATTCTGTTTGCTTTTAGTTCTACACAATTTTTATGCCCACTACAGTTCATTTTTGACTGTCTGATAATTAAACAGAATTCTGTCAAGCTTAGACCGTCTCTAGTATTTTGGAACTGAATTCCTTATACAAACAGGCATACCTTTGATTTTGAACATTTGCAGTCATACTTTCCCGAAGCAAGGCCTAAGTGCACCTTCTGATACAACGCTAATGGCTCAGCCCATGGATTGAGAACTTACAATCTGGAAATTCAGGATTGGGTCTTGTACTAGGAAAATAAGAAAAGTCCTCCTGCAGAAATAATATCATCTACAGCTGACACTGGAAAACCTGAAAACATATAATTCAAATGTCATCAATCCATCTAGAATTTCAAGAATCAGCATGAAGAAACAGAAACTCGGAGATAACTCAATCTTTATTTAGGCACAATTAAGAAAAGTTGCATCATTTTCAGATAGTCTAACATGGCAAATAAAATTTCACTGGATTGATAAAATTAGTAACATCACTAATTTAAGGCAATTGTCACATCATGTTACATTTGTATTTCAGTTATATTGAATTCTTCTTCAGATACATTCATGCAATTAGCTTTAAATATATTTTTACACTATACTTGGAAATACATAGGATTGTTTTTGTTCCCCATATTAGACATATCTGTTTAAGATTTTCTCAAACAATACAAAGAACGGACTTGTTCTTCTTGGTGGAAATGGAAAGCCATAATGACTTAATGATTTAATGGCTTACTTGATGCAAGAAAAGCATGTTGAGAATGCCATGGAGATAAGTATACATCTTAAATGTGTATGTCACATGCAAGCATGGAGAAATAGGAATGGAGGTTTAAACATAATTATTATTCTTAGCTAAAATAATTTTCCCTCCACATAAACCCCCAAAATATCCCTGCACTGAGCAGAGGGCCCATTAAACTGCCTTATTTCCAAAAGATTCCTCTCTGTGCCAACCTCTGTTGGGGATGAGAAATCTTCCATGGAGCCATGAACAAGCCTCCATGTTGCATCTATTGTTCAGTCCAATTTTGGCTTTTCTTTTTCTTCTTCAATACCTGAAAGCATATGGAGAACAGCTTTTAAAAATCTCTGAATGAATAAAACCAAAGTTTATTTAGAGAGGTTTCTTCTAAAGCATTAATCTTTCTTTTCCCTATATTTCCGTCGTTTCTCCCCTACTTGCTCACATGCTCTTGCATGTGTTACCTCACCTGCTGTGCATGAAAAGAGCATCTGCACACCTGATGGCAGTGGTTGTCTAGTAATGAACCGCACAGTTCTCCCTCCCTCCCGACCACTTTCAAATCAGCCTCACTCCCTGCTGCACACTCAGCCTTTGACTGCTGCAGGGGACTGGGAACACTTAGTTCCCTCAACTCCTCTGCTTACCTATGAGCAAATTAAGGTGGATGTTATTACAGCTGAAGAGAAGCAGCTGTCTGTATTTGAATGCAAGTTTTTAAATTTGGGCTTAGAATTCAGTATCTTTAGCCCCCCCTCCTATTTCAGTGTTAGATTTTTAAAAATTTGCAAGTACCTCTCTCTCTTTTGAGAGCACAGGAGCAAAGAATCAATTAGTGTTGGTAGAGCACCTCTCTCTTCTGGTAAGGGCTGTGTCCCTCACTGCTATCAGGAGAACTGTGCTGAGCACAGGGCTCCTTAAAGAACTGATCTTTGCTGCAGGACGTTTCTCTCATCTAAGCTGAGCAGTGTTCTGGGTCGGGCAGCAGACTGTGTTTTTTCTGGCAATGAAAATGTTCAGCTATTTCATATGCCTGTTTCTGGACAATGAATTACTATTGGTATCTGACAAATGTATTGTTCTTCTGACTAGGGCTTCCCTGCCAAACATCTCAAATAAAAATATTTCTTTTGGAGGTTTTCAGGCCTGCTGCACGTTGGAAAAGAAGAACCTCTGAGAACTGGAGGCAAAAAAGGAGTAATTCTTGAGAACGTTGAGAGGAAAATCCAGTCACAAGTAAGATTATCTGCTAATGCAATCTATGCATAGATGGGAGTTACACTAAAAGTCACAGTAAAAATGCAGGTAATTAATTCCAGGATGGGAAGCAGTGAGAGCCACGTGCAGTTAGAACACACAACTGTGGAGCTGCCTTTATTGAAAGAAGCAACAAGGAAACAAATGGGGCTGCTGCTGCCAGCAGCCCGAGGACAACGGCCCTGGGTGTTGCTGGCAGACCAGTATAGAGCCACAGTCACAGGTTTAACAACCAAAACAAGAGGCTAGGTCCAAAAGATTACAGTGGGTTTACAAGGCTGCTCCAGAGCCAGCCTTGAGCCTTCTGCTGTAAGGAACTCCTCCAATAGTTTTAAATGAGCTGTTTTATTTGCCTTTAAAAAAGAGACTCTTCCCTTTCTTCTCAATTGCTCTGCTGCAGATGCATCGAATAGTTTGGCAGGAATGCAGACACCCTCAAAACTGTGGACAGACACTGGCTTGTAGAAAGGGCAAATTTTTCCTTGCCTACCATGTTTGTAATTTAACTTGGAAATATCTAACTGCAAATCATTTTGTCAGTAGTGAGGCTTTATTTTATGCATCTCCAGAGGAAAGAGAAAAAAAAGAACACCTCCAAAGCTCAAAACAGCCCCCTTCCGCCCCAGAAATCTCATGGCAGACAGCTTTAATTTGAAAGCTTACAATTCAAATGCTCCTTTTAAATGTACAGTTTTCAAATAACATTTTCCTAAATCTTGCAAGCTGACAGATTGGCATTATTTTAAGTTTCTGCTGTTTGTGGCATGCATGTCACACACTTCAGGTTTGGTTTATGAAAAGTATTTCTAGTATAGTGCAATAGCAGGTGACTCATGGCATTTTCTGAATTGCAAGTGCTTGAGCCACAAAGGAGTTTGGTTAGTATTCTTCTACCGAATCAAGGAAATAACAGAGAGGATAATAGGGTCATGGCAAACCTACTGGGAGAATGACCTGATCAGCTTCTCTGGGATGTGAGGCCACAAGAAGCAGAGATCCATACACTGAGGGAGATTTTCCACCATTTACTTATTCGTGGACTTGGTAAGAACATGCGGCTCTTCACCATGTTTCTATGCTACATACAGGGCGTAGATTAAGTGAAAGTGTTCCTTGTAGCTGCATTTTTTACAAGCTTGTTTCCTGAATTAATTTAAACAAGTAAAACAGATTTGAACATGACATCAAACTCAGGACTCAAAACCACTGTGACCACTGATCACTGATTCTAGGGTAAAATCAACAAGATACTTTGCATCTAGGTGCCAACATGAGCAAATGATGAGTAAAACTATTTGAGCTTCCAGAATCAGACTCTCCCTAGTACCATAGGACTTGTTAAAACAGATCTGTGTGAGCAGAAAACTACCGTGTGAATTTATGGTGTATTAATGGGTGCACACTGCATTTCCCAAAATGAGACACAGGCTGTTCATACAGTCACAATCCTTTATGGGCTCAACGAATGTAATGACAGAATTCCCACCGAGCAAGGATTTCACTACATTTGTAATTTGCTCCTGCAGAGATTATGAACGTTGTTTGCTTACTTCAGGCATTTTGACAAATGAAAACGTCTTTCGTAGATTAAATAAACCTACTTTTAACCTTGCATTTGTCTTATTTTCATTTTTCCTTTACTCGGCAATGCCTGGCCTACTCTTGGTAGATGAATGTAGAGTCTACAGAGTTATCTTCACCCTGCACTAAGGTGATTTTCATTCCTAATATCTGACTGATGTGAACATACTAATTTTCTTTGAGTAAACTTATAAGCAGCAGACACCTTATATCTAAGAATACTACGTTTTTTTTTTAATTGTTATTTCCTAGTCAAAGCTTAACATTAACAACATTCCTACAAAATGATATTTTATTCTAGAGGCATTTAATGGGTTCATCAGCTAATAAGTGGGTTGTAAACCAAGTGGGTTGTAAATCTTTCAGGTAATTGCAGGTCTTAAATTAGTATTAGAAGTAAGAAAAAAGAATACATATTCACAGCACATAATGCTCTCCAGCAGCCATTCCATTCATTTGTCTGCTCTTAAGCAAGTAAGCAAGAAGTTTCAACGGAACTTCTGTCATTCTCCTCCACTTCAGCCTGCTAAAAATCTTTTTGACTTTCAGGGCAGCACATTCAAGCCCTGACAGAGTATTTCATGAATTTAAATTTCTAAAACAATACTCACATTTTTGAGTATCCCAGATGTAGTTGTTCAGGACCTCTCCCATCACGTAGAAAATGTTAATTATTACAGTAACAGCTGCAAAAAAGATTATTTTGACACCTGGGCTGAGGTGTTCAAGAAGCGGGTACACCCACACTCCTGTAACATGGTGAATCCAGCACACCCTGAAACAGAACAAAACCATCAAGTGGTGACTCTTACTGCCCTGTTTTTCAGAAGTAGCTTGGCTTAGTTACTGTAACCTAAAAAGCAATCACTTGAAAGGACAGGGAGTTGCTATTAACAGTAGCTTCTTGGAGCACCCAGATGATATCCTTCCAAAACAGACATAAAAAATGATGAAATAAAGACTGATCTCCTGTTAATTCATGTTAAATTCATTAATTATTAATTATTGTTAAATTAATTTGTTTTAAATTCAGTATGAACAGTCGTCCAATTTTCAGGTTCTGATGCCAGCTATATTTGTATTTACAAAGAATATTAACTCCTGTTTCATATGTCAGCATGGGAATGCAACACTCCCACAATTCCAAGCAAGTTCTTGTTCCAAAGTGTGTTCAATGCTCCTGCAATTCTCCTACAAAGCTTAGCTTTCTGCTTTCTGGTGCATCTTGATTTCATTTTGTATACATTTGTGTGTTTGCTACTTTCCTCTCCACATCTGGCAAGTGCTTCAGTTTCTTTGTTTGTCAGAAACATATGGTTCAGGTTCTCCTTAAAACAGTGACTTCTTCATCACCTGTGTTTTATAGGTTGCTCCCATTTTCCTTTCAGCTACCTGGTAAAATTTGTGATTTTTCTCTTGATGGGACAAACTATTTTTTTTTTTTTTAAGAAGAAACCATCTCATTAGTGAAATTTCACCCAGCTCCACACTGAGTAAAGGAAAAGGAATGATGGTGACTTGCTCTTGTCACAGTCATTTTTAGTGGTCATCTACAGTGGAGAACACTGGAATATTAACCCAAAGAACAGTGTGTCAGCTCTGCCACAACACATTCTGAAGAAGAATTCCAGGTATGTGGTTTCTCTGTGTGTGACTTCGTTGACACCTGTACCCTCTGGAAGGATAGCTGCTGCACAGAGATCTGACACTGTGAGTGGTGAAATCAGCTGGGGTGGCTGGGAGAGCTCATACATTCCAGCAGTTGGAAGCTAGGAAAGGTAAATGCTGCCAAAAAACTGAGCACACATCATGGTGGCTGACTGGGAAAAATGCTCAGTGGAGACCAAGCTGAGGCTCACAATTCTGAGTTGCTGGTCTCTCTGTAAGAATGTAAATCTCACCCTCTCTGATCAGTTTGAGAGAGATGCATGCAGTGAAACAGCTAAAGAGAAGACTAAGCAGCTGCAGAGAAAATTATTGATGGGGATTTCCACGTCCATATGGTTCACTTCACTTGCTGATACTTTTTGTTTAAGGAAGACTTTTGATCACTACGTCGACAGTCACAGGCTCCTGAAGAGCAGAAATGCAGAAGTTTACTCAAAACCACTATAATGAACGCCTGTCACACAGAGAGCATAGAATCCCTGCTTAATGATTCTCTCTCACCCTGTACATGTACATAGCAACCCTGCTCCTTAGAAAAGCTTTTATTACAGCCAAATCCTTAGCAGTTACACACCTGATTGTGCCAGAACAATGCCACTTTAACAAAAAAAAGGTATCTTTGGAAACATAAAGGGTTACTGTGTAACCCGTGGGATCCCAGGATCCCACGTTTCACTTCATCAAAGAAAAGGATGAGATGGCTGGTAGAAAGTAATGGGATGTCTTCTATGCTCAGGCTGGCTTAGTCAGTCCCTATCTATTATTGCCCAGTGTTCTTCCATTGCTTTACTTTTGTTTTGTGATCATTTTGTGAAAAACAAGCTCCAAGGGAAAAAGCAACTTTTTTTTTTCTCTGGCATGATGAAATTGTCTGGCACCATGAGGCACCTTTACAGAGGGACTTTTCAAGGGACCTTCTAAATGGCACCCATGTACTCAAATTCATGAACCAAGCAGAAATGACATTTACTAGAATGCACTTAGGTTGGAAAGAAGAAATATTTTCTAAATCTGACCAATGAGTCACTGCTGAGCTCCCGAATGTCAGCTGTGTCTGGTTAGTTCAGAATTTCTAGTACATTGTATGAACTCTCTTCTTTGCTGCCCAGAAAGGTGGCCTTGTTTGGCGAGGCTGGTGGTGCATTCCACACAGCTGCTGTACACTTGCCACAGTGCAGCCACAACGCAGGAACTCGTTCTGAGAACAGGGGGTACTGAGCACTGCTGAGATGACTGTCACAACCTCACGCCCTCAGCCATCACAACGTTCCTTCTAGCGAGCACTGCATTTGGGCAGAGCAATGTTGTCCTTGTCTCTGCTGAGCAGCGGCACACTGACTGCTCCTGCGCGGCCTGCACTTCGGAGGGGAGCTGCCAGAGGACAACTGCTACCATGGAAACCTCACCTGATGGCCTTTCTGAGCAGCTCGCTCCCGCTGAACGCACGCTAGCACAGCCCCGCACAAGGAGCTGATAAACCATGGGCATGTAGCCTCCATACAAGATTGCTGATTACTAATGCTAATGAGTGCCTTCAACACCGCAGTTCCAGCAGTCATTATTCTGGTCCAACCTCATTATTAGATAAGCACAGGGGAGCATGCATTAAGATTTACTTAGGAGTGCTAATCTAGATCCTATTTAAGACCCTGTCATTGAACAGGTATGAAAAATGGGTTGTTAAGGCAAAAATATATTGAGGAGAAAAAGTTTAAGCTAACACTGGCCTGACTACTTTTGAGAAGATAATATTAACTTTGAAGCTCCCCATGTTTTTGTTCTGTGGCAGCCCATGTGGATGTAGCAGTGTTTTTGCAAAGAGGAGTGTGTTATGGGTCACAGAGCTCATGAGCCATTTGTTAGAACTGGTAAGTAAAAAGGAGTGGAGATATTCTCACTTGTATTCAAATTAAAATGTTTGTTAAAAAAAGTGGTGATTTTTGGAAATTTTCAACCAGCTGGTGTAGGAAACAGAAAAAAACAGAAATTTGAAAACACACACTGTTGCTTCATTTTAAAAAAATCTGTCAAAACCTTGACTTTGTAGCTGTTTTTCACTTCTAGTATACAGTGGGTGCTGTATATCTCACCTATCAAAGGAATGAGTCTTCCTGTCTGCCATTCTTCCATCAGTAAGTCTGTCCGAGAAAATGAAAACTATGCAGAGAAGAGAGGTGTACATTTACTCTTTGGCTACTGATCTTTTGTTAATGAAGAAAAGCAATTAATTCAAAAAGCTGCAGGAACCTTGTGGTTTGTGCTTCACTTTGAGCAATGCAACTGTTATAATGGCATGTGCAAATCCTAGTTCTGGCAAAGGCAAGCTCAGTAGGTGGATATCACAAAAGATGACTGTGACAACCAAAAGGTTTTGCAGTGGGAGCCATGTTGCAGAAAGGGGTTGCTCCCTCATGATGGCTACATGGCTGCCAGCTACAAAACTCTAAATACACTTGCACAGGCATCACAACTTGCTGGCTCTTTGTTGTCTGAATTCTGAGTCTCTACCTGTTTCCTGCCAAGTTTGAGTCCTTCAGCCAAATCTGCAGTTAGACAACAATCAGTACTATGTGATCTGAAAGCAGGAACTATTAGACAGGGGGCTGTAGAACCTTTCTTCAGAGCAGTGAATGAGATGACATAGAATAACAATGCATGCCACAGAATGGCTGAGGACCTCCAAATGCTCTTCCTCCTAGCAGAAGGAGCAATATAGCAGAATTCAGAAGCAAGAAATTCAAATCTGACAAAGAAAATATCTTTCTGTGTGATGTCTCATTAATGATCTACCCTACCTTGCAGTGATGTATCACTGAAATCAAGATTAAAAAAAGAACTCCTAGAATAAAAATTTGGAAGGACCTTGTGTTTGTTTAATTCACTCCTTTGCTGAAGGCAGTATAACGCAACTCCAGCTAGCTTCTGAAGTCAGGAGACTGTACAAATAATAAAAATGCATACAATTATGCTTCAGTTCAAAGAGTACAAGGCATAGAATCCATCAAGACTGAAGGGTCCAAACATCCATTTTTTTTACATGGGTTTTAGATGAAAGCTTCCCTTATAGTCCGGTTTTTCCAAAACGGCCTGCTGAATCTTCTCCTGGAGCATCTGACACTAGCAAAAGTCACAGCCTTGATACCTGACTACACTAACCTACTGTGGTAATGCCTTTCTGGGTACTTCTTGCAGCAGTGCTCACAGATCCTTTCCTCCACCTTCTGTGCTATTCAGGTTTCCAGTGACTTGGGTAACAGAAGGCCGTTTCTTTAGCCCCAAACACATCCCAAGCTGGTTCTTGTGGCTACAATTTAACAAATAACAGAACACGGGCATTTTCTATGCTTTTACTTCCTGATCTTTCCTAGTATCACTCTCCTTTTCCACAGAAAGGGGGAACTTTACCCAGAACTATTACATTGTAGAATATCTCCCAAAGGAGGTGAAAGGCTTACAGCAGCTGAGTCATTCAAAACTCAAATGAACAAATCATTTGTGGGTACAGTCTAGGGACCAACCCTGGGCTTTCAGAGGCAGGAGAACAATGACCCACACTAAATCTGTTCTACCTTTGATTTCTAATACTGAAGAAGTGATGTGAGGGAAATTTTCATCAATTCTTATTAGCTTTTTTTTTCTTTTTCTCCAAGGACATTGGACAGCTTATTCTACATCTAATCAGAATTGTTACATTCTCAGCCATCTCAAGATGTTAGGCTCTTTATATTGCCAGCCAAACAGGTGCAAGCTATCTACAGTAGGAATTTATATTGTTTAGAAATTTTAAATACTAAAAAACAAATTCAGTAGACAATCATCAGGAAGTGAAAGCAATAATCTCCCCCTTTTCCAATTTCTTTTGCTGGATCCTTCACCAATTTGAATGTTGCCAATGAATACAAGGGTCAATAGGACTGTGCTACTGATATGGAATGGCTTATGTAGTCAGAAGATGTCAAATCCCAGAAAACTGCTCCTGCAAATAACATCATGCAATGATGTCATGCAAAACATACACAGCGTGACACAGTGCTGGCATCCTCTGGGATGAACAAAGATTAGGAGAAATTCGTGTTAGCTAGAATGACAGAAACTCTGCAGATCTGTTTTCATAAATAATACTTAATTTTAAATATAGCAATGGTTGCTATGCTTCCTTGAGCTGTATTTTAAGGAGATGCACAAGCAAGTGAGAATCTATGCAGGTCATCTGTACTGACTGTACTGCTGTTTTGACTGAAACTCTTGATATGGAGGTAGAGGGGAAACAGAATGCAACAGTCCATAATGGCTATGGCAGACCTACCACAGTGAGGATCCATGAAGAATTCTCCTCCTGAAAGCACTGTTTTTCTCCCATCCTTCTTGTGGGTAAGGTACAGGGGATGCTAATCTCCTGGCTTACTTCTGCTGCTTCTACTACTTCTGAATCTTTCCTGTTCTGAGTAGTCCTGGCTCCAAATCTTCTCTTCTCTTCTGCATTGTCCCACCCATCATCCACCATCAGCCTTCCACTCTGATTTGAAAGCCCTTCTCCCTCTTCCCCTCCAAGCTTTTTCCACTTACTTGCATGATTTCAGCTTGATGACCTATTAGCTGCACATTTCCTTGCCCATGGTCTCTGTTAACCCTCTTTTACTCGTCTGAAGGATTTTTTATTTGGTTTTTGCCAATCATTTATTCATCTGATCTGTAGTGAATTTCTCCCCAGCACTCACTTGCAAAAGCATGTATGGCCCCTTCCTGACATACAGACAAACAATGCACCCTGTGTAGGAGACACATGCTGGGTTTCCTACTCCATCTGTATCAATCACCTCCATACTCTTCACCCTTCTCTTCTGAATTACAAGGTTTGTCCTAGCAATCTACATTCCTACCCTTTTGCCAGCGTACTCTCTTTCTGGTCTTCCTCTCCTTCTATGGAGAACCACTAGTGGAAATCCTACAGCAAAACTGACAGCAGCTATCTCAAATTCATTCCAAATTCTCAGAACATACATTCCTTCCTTTTATTCATTCAAGAAGAATTCAGTAAATTATCTCATCTAGATTTGCTTTTCCTCAGCAAATCTACAGAACTCTTATAAAGTCACTTAAAGATAAACTTTATTTTCAAATGAAAGTTTAAAGATACCTAAGATATTTAAATAGATTTATCAAAGAATGAATCAAATCCAAGCTTGGCACACGTGGAGGCAGCTCCTAGAGGATTTGAGATAGCAACAAGAGAGCAGACTGAGTATTTTGATCTCAAACATGCAGCCCAGCAATAACAAGAGCAGTGAAGTCAGATTCTTAGGGTCTGTTTATTTGGCATCTTCAAGCACTCAAAAGCAGAGGGAACAAGAAAGCAATTTTAAATAAATGTATTCATCTCAGTTTATTCTAGGGACATGTTAGGCTGTGATATTAGTTGCCATGAGGTCATTTATATTACATGGAGCAACACATTTCTGGCTCTTTTCTGTTCCTTGACAACCAACTCCATACACTCGTTGGCAGTATTTTCTGGTAGTACTGGCAAGCTCTTAGGATTTCTTCGCACAGTCTAGATTTAACAATTCGGTACAAATTATGACCTTGTCAAGCCATAGTAAATAAAGGCAATTGGTCTTTCCCATGGCCTAGATCCTTAAAGTCCATGTATGGAGTGCAACAGGCAACACAGGTTTGTGGATGCTGTGCCTGGGCACAGTTCTGTGAAAGCAATGCAGAGTTCTTCTTCATAGGCTGTGCATGAACTAAGTGTGCCTACCCAAATGCTCCCAACTGAAGGGATAGAATGCAAAAAAAAAGGAAAAAGGAAAAAGAAAGGTAGAAAAAGTAGAAGTTTTTACTCTTTTACTCTTTATGATCAAACCATACGTATAATATATCTCTGAATAATATCTAGGTGATATCAAGTTATTTACCTATATTCCTCTAACTTTTGTGATTCTACTTAGAATTGTTTGCCTGTTTTCTCATTTATCAGATATATATAATAAAAACTCCCTATTTCACTGTCCCTTCCATACAAGAAAAATTCAGCCACACATGAAACAAACCAGAAGCTCTGCCCTAGCTAGATTTGAAAGAATGCATTAACAAAATATATACACCTTTATAGTACAAAATGAGACTTGAAACATAAATTGTGCAGTACAGTAAGAAAGCTTCTCCCATGGTGGGGAGAGCTCAAAATTCAGTGGTCAAACATTGAGAACATATGATTAGCAACTTTCTCAATTTCATATTGAGAGAGCTTCAGAGAAAACAGTACTGCTGAAAAATGACACGACAGTCCTCTGACTTCAAGGTAAAAAAATATAAACCAAGAACTACCAGCAGGGGATCCAAGGACAACCAAAGACACAAAGGAAGGAAGTTCCAGAAGTCTGCGTGTAACTAGGTCATTTGCAGGTGTCATCTCTTTCTAATGCACCATGCTAACCTTGAGGGGTCTAAAGCATACAAGGGCAGCAAATCCTAATTATATAATTACAAATTCTCTAAATGATTATGGTAATTACTTCTGTGGTTACCTAGCAGTAGGAAGATGGTGAACATTAGCTGTGAAAGGTAGGCACACTCTGAGATGGATGGAAAAAATACACTTTTCATACTTTCTGTTGGTTTCTCCAACCTGTGAACATCAAATACAATGTATTGATATCACTGAACCAAGACAGCTTGCAGCCTCAGCCAAATCTTAGATAGAGGCTTCAATAACAGTTGCGGGCAGAAGATGCAGAACTTGCAGATGATGGCACTGTGCAGCCTGTGTCTCTCTCTGGTCTTCCCCACAAGAAGACCAGAGTTTCCCTCTGGTTCTTTGATAAACATGGAAGGAGGAAAGGACTGTAACTGCAAATTTTAGCAGGATGACCTTTAGGTAGAATAAACCATTGTCTCACACCATTTTCTAAGGAATTACAACTTGGAAGAAGGCAAATCACTTGAGAGCAGGCCTACCATTAAGCAAAAGCCAAGGGAGATGACAGTAGCCTGTAATTGGATATCTGCTTAGTATTTAATGTCTTAATGCTGAATCTTTTTCCTCTGCTTTATTTGTCCTACAATTTCCTTTTACATTATACTTATAGCCGTAGGATGTAGATATACTAGGATCAAGGATCAAGATACACTAGGATGTAGATTAGGCAGGATCAAGACATATGAGTATCACACTGATAATGCAACAGTTTCTTACAAGATTTTAAGACACCTATGGTTTTATTTCACTTACAGATTAGACTGCTTCAATTTTCTGTTTTACTGAATGCTATCACACGTGTCTACTCAGGTGATTATGAGAAAACAGGCACTATCACTAGGTCAGATCACACGAACAACAACTTGGTCATCCTATCTCTAGGCACCTTTGGAGGAAGGTGGAAAATAAACAACTGTTATGCATTACCATTTTTGAGCTAAAAGAAAATCCTTTCTCCTGAAGAAATCATTACATCCCTTTACGCGTGAGTCTGTTCTTATCTTAAAATTGCAAATGCTATCCTTGCTTAAGAAGGATATGTGTTTGTAAGTGTAAATGGCAAAATGACTAGCAACTTGGGACACAGCATCCCACTTCAGCTGGATTACCATCATTTTATAATCACTCAATGTGTGTTGATGTGTATGAATAACAGCTTCTCTTTCATTGGACCAAGGGGAAATGTTGCATAGCTGAAACCTGTGTTCCTCTCTCATTAGTCTGATCTCACTTGACTGGTGGAAAAAAAAGTACTATCCACAGTTTTGGAAAACATCCTCTGAGCTGAGGGAAGCTTGTTGTGATGTGAGAAGAAGTAAACAGGAGGTCATGAAATGTAAACAGAAAGGATAGAGGATATATGGTATCAAAAGAGGAGCATTGTTAGCAAAACAAAGGTTTAGTGAAAAATGAAATGTCAGAATGACCAAAGTAAATTAACTTTCTCACATAAGTCAGAATTTAATTTTGCATAAGAAAGGTTATTGCTATTTAGTTTTTCACAAGCATTTGCATTTTTTTTTAAATAAACTGCTGCGTTTGGATTGCTAGCTTATTCTGCAATCAATTTTACAGAAAGAATTTATGAACTAGTAAAAGAAAAAAAGACAGTGTTCTATCTTTTCTGTTGCCGCGTAAATACTAATGCAGGAAATCATTTGCCTATTCTCAATCTTATTTGATAGAACAAAAACCCTAAGCAATAAAACTAAGGTCCAAGAAAAACATTTAGCTTGAAAAAAAAGGTCAAAAAATGTACTCTTGGAAAGACCACTGCTTACATGGGATTGTTCAACAAATTCCTGTTGTGTGAGGTTTGGCATATACTTTCTAAAAATATAAGCATCTGGGGAAACCAGACAAAACCCAGGTCTTGGACCAAACGAGGCATGCAGCGTGAATCTGTTAGTGATTATATCCATAATGAAATATGTGCCCAAATTTAGCAATACAAAACCCCCAATACGATTTGAAAACACAGCATGTACAGCCCTTACCATAAAATATAGCCAACAGCGAAGGTGCACACTGCAGCCAGTCCACAGCTCCTGCTGGGATACTGATGATGTGTTGTTCTCATCTCGATTAATATAAAGGGCAAAACTGTTGTATGCTAAAAAACAAAACAACAGGGGAAAAACAGGTGATACAAGTGATTCTCATTGCTTTTCCATGCTAGTTTTGCAATAAGAAACTTATTAATAAAAAATGTGAAGACAATTTCTTGATGGTTAGAAAAGAAAGGTAGAATGACTCTATAAAGCAGGTCAATATCTTGAGTGCTTAATATTGCCTCTGTAACACCCAATTATTTGAGATGGCAGAGGAAAACTCAGTGAGAAGAACATGCTTTTCGTGTTGGCCAAGAATCCAAGGGGAATGTTCAGTGTGTGGAAATAGGATGTGGCATGAAGGGATGCATCAAAAAGGAACTGGGTCCCTGTCCCAGCTCAGCCCTGTAATAGCTCTGTGATCTTTGCCACATCACTTTAGTTATTTTGACTGTTCAAGTTAAGAGGCAATACACCTGACTTTCAGAGGCTCTAGGCACAAACTATGCCAAATGAATGAATATAAAGGTAGGTGTTTAACGCTTCTGAGAATTCTGAGAATTAGGCTTAAATGTATCTCAATTTGGGGTCTTGACAACAGGACACATTTTCAAATGATAGCCTCAATACCTTTGTTCCTCAATCTGTAAGACAGAAACAGTTATCTTTTTTGGAAAAGTGTTGTGAATCTTAATTTGTTAGTTGTTGTGCAAAATAGTTTTAGACTCCCAAATGAAACATATGAAAGCCTGTCTTAGTTTCAGCTGGGACAGAACTGTTTTCTTCGGAGTGTCTGGTATGACGCTATGTTTTGGTTCTAGGAGAAAAACAATGTTGATAACACACCGATGTTTATAGTTACTGCAGAGTTCCACAGAGCCAAGGCCATTTGCAGCAAAGGGCCCAAGGAACTGGGAGGGAACAGAATTAGGACAGTTGACTTAAACTGGCCAAAGGGATATTCCATACCATATGACATCAAGTGGAAGGAGTTTTGAAGGAGGTGGGAGTTCATCTCTCTTTCTTCCGTTGCTTGGGGGGCTAGCTTGGCATTGGTTGGGGATGGTGAACAATTGCTTGTGCATCACTTGTTATGTACATTGATACATATATACATATTTGTTGTAATTATGATCCTTTTCTCTATTGCGGTAGATATTTTTATGTCAATCCACAAGTTCTACTTTGTTTTTCTTGATTCTCTCCCCCATCCCGCTGGGAAGAGGGAGAGTGAACAAATGACTGTGTGGTGCTCAGCCACCTACAGGGTTAAACCACAACAAAGCCAAAGCTGTAAAAACCATTTTCAGCCACTTGTCTTTATTCAGCTGTGAAAGTCCTTATTTTGTCATTTTTCCATATACATTCCCTACACTGCCCCTTCTGAGAAGGTCTGTTCATCCAATTAATGTCAGCAGAATGAAAAATTGCATCTAGCCTGCCCCAACACTTGACATCTAGATCTCAGAGTGCTGGCAAGCATGAAAATATACATCAGCACAAGCATGTCACGAAACAAACCCCATCATTTCTGAATATACAGCTTGCCTATAACTGGCATTATTGGGGACTCCAGAAACATATCGTGCTGTGCCACCTTGGACCCACACTGTGGCTGGAAAAGGTTATGGCTTGTGTTGGCCGTGATCTGCCATTAGATATTAGATGGGCACATGTAATTCTGGGAGGTGACGGAGGGCTGGACTAGTGAGTTTATAGCAGTTACAAGAATAAGAAGGCAAGATAGACATGGAATAGAAATATCGTGGTACAAATAATAGATAATTCAAACGAGAGGAAACAGAGTGGGGTACTGAGCCTTCAACAAGTGAGGAGAAGGAAGAATTGTTTGGCTGGGAAATAATAAAATGATGGAAGTGCTCTTGCTCACAGATGTAACATAATTTGAATCGGGTATCTGCTCTGATTTTCAATACATTTTTAATTAATGACTGGCATTTGGAGAATGTCAGGTGGATAATACAGCAGTTAGGGGAGCTTTCAATACCTTTATCTTTTAACAACTTCTTCCGCCCCCACCCCTTTAAGCAGCATAGAACAGCATCAAGGGAATGCATGGATGTTCTACAGGAAGTCAGTGGTAGAGGTGCCCACTCTCAGAGGAGAGGTCTATTGACTGCGCAGTACCTTCAGAGTCCATTAGAAGAGACTGACAGCAATGCGAGACTTGAAGATTCACTTCTAAGCTTGTGCATCTGGATAATAAAGGTCTCTAGACAGAGAACAATATCTCAGGCATAGCTCCCAAAGCCACACAGCACAAGGCAGCTCAAATGTCTCCTGCCCTTGCCCCACAGCCTCTTCAGAGGTGCAAACAGAAGACAACAAAGACTTTCAACTCCAAAAATCACCACAGATAACTCTTGTATCACTCTTGTGATTCGGTCACTTAGTCTTAACTGCTCATAACGTGCATGATGACTGCAGAGCTTCTGAACTGTATTTCACAACTGAAATGTTTGTCACTTTAGATACTTCTTGTTGATATGCTCTTCACTGATGATAACAACTCAATAGCTTGCCAATTAAAAAGTAATTAAAATAATTTCACTAACTGCTGCCTAATCCAGAATTCTTTTATCCTTTCCCTTCTTTTGTGGTTATATAATAAAATAGGTCATTATTTTCCAAAATTCTGCCCTTTTCTAAAGGTAAGGAACAAAAGAGGATAATGAGCTACGGCACTGAAGAGTTCACGTACAAAATGCTGTCAAAAAGCACAGTGCAATTACAAGTGCGAGGATTAAAAACAGAGACATGTATATTTAATGTTAATGAGTTACAGCAAATGCAGGTGTTACCTGCAAACACTGCAGTTTTAAAAATCCACACTTTAGTTTAAGCTGTTCTAGTGAAACTGCCACTTAAAAATGCTATTTCATATTCTTTACCCAAAATTCAAGAAAGATTAAAAGGAATTCCTACATTTCATCCCCTCCAAAAACCTTGATTTAAAAAAAGTAATCTCGTGCAAGCACGGATACCTTCTGTCAAACAGAACTGTCTCCAAACACTCTAGAGCTGTAAACACCAAACATTGATCCTGGACGAAGGCCTAGGAAAGGTGAGGAGGGCTCAAATGTGCTTGGAGTGACACCCACCAGGAGCAGGATAGCTGCAGAAGGCCAGAAACCACACTCTCTACCTTTTTTGCCACCTGATTTCTAAACAAACTTGGACAGTAGGAAGCTGATGATTAGAGAGAAAATAACACTGATGCTTCCTTGCTCTGTTTGTTAAAGATCATGAAATGTTGACCACAGATGCCCAACTAGTATCTCTTTGACTGATCCCATTCAGTCATCATCATGCTTGGTACAGTCCAGGGAAGAACAGCACATTTCTCACCTTGCTTGTCAAAGAATCTCCAGGGGCTTATGTAAGGGAAGACTCGGGTATGAGGAAATTCAAATAACAAGGAGCCTTAAATGGTGAAGATGATTAGCCACTGTAGCAGAAGCTAAGATTTTGCACCATATAAAATCTTAAAGTAAAGGGTAACTTTATAATTAGAGTATAATGGCTAGTATAGCATGATAATAGCACTAAACTGCTAGTTTAAGCAAGCAATACTATATGGGAAAGACATTTTTATTACCACCAAAATAAAAAAGAGAGAGAGAGAGAGAGGAGCTTTCACAGCTCAATATGACTGCTAGGTTTGCAAGCAAATGTTCATCTCTGCAGAGCAGCAAACTGCAATTTTTTCCACATTTTGTGCTTACTCCTCAATGCTGCTTCCTGAGGTTTGGTCACTTGCAAGGGAAGAAAAAATGTCGCTTGCTGAACCTTCAACTGCTGGTAGCAATGCATGAATATAGAGAGGAGCCAGCTTGGTTCATGGAGCCCATGTGGAATTTGCAGGAAGGATATCACATGGGAAATCTGATCCAGGAAACACTCTGGAGACTGACTCCAAAGGAGCAGCCTCTGAGTGAAGCTGAATTAGCTAGCACACACTGCAAATCCCAGCCGACGGGCTCCATGTAGGTCAATCCCTCAAACTACTGCAACTGCTTTCTGAGGGAAACTCTACTTGAAAGGCATGTTCACTAATGAGTCTTCAAAAAGCACTTTTAAAATATGCCCCATCCTTCACATGTATATATGTGCCTAATGACATATTAGACTAGAAAGTCACATTACGAATAGGCAGCACAGCTGAAATATTGGCTTGACAAACTGTGATTTGATTGAGGACTGCACTTCTCCATTCTAGGAGTGTGCTGCAACAGGTAGCTGAAAGAAGAGATTTTATGCAAATAAAGTGCATTAAGAATGAGTTCTGTAATAATCTTTAGACAAATTTAATGCTCGCTCTTGAAAGCCTAATTGTATGCTTTATCTTCCAACTAGCAAGTGCTGCTCTTTTTACAGTTTTCATCAGTACTTTGCCTAGCCCTTTCTCCTCCCTTTGCTGTGCTTTAAGAACTTTGAAGCTTTTTAAAAGGTGCTAAATTAACTGCTTTGTGTATTAGTATCTGCCCTTGGCAGAACCCATAGTAATGCTATTTTCCCACTAATTCACTCAGTCCTGAACTGCAAAGACTGTCCAGAATTACCCTTAAGACCAGCAACAGTAGGGTGCTATCATTCCCTTCTTTTTCTGAGCTCACCACCAGACTGTGATGTTAAACAGCTGCTGCATGTCAGAGTGAGGGAAGCAACCCATGTGCATGTCCTTACAGCCCAGGAGTTTGCACAACACCTTGAGATTAAAGGCTTTATGGAAACAATCAACAAAATAACCTATTCCCATTCCTCTTAATTTAAAATCACAACCAATGTATTAATCCTAGAAATCATTACCAACAGACCTAAAAATATCTACAGTTGTAACCAGTACCATTTGTAGTTTAATAGCAGTAATAAAGCTGCTTTTTCTGCATGCTCCTCTTGGAGTAAAGTGGAGAACCAGATCAGAAACTGGTAAAACAAGGGGTACGACCATGATTTACTTGTTGAGAAACTTCTGAGAAAGGAACAGCTGGCAAGTGAGTATTTATGTGTCAGCTGAAGGATGATACCTTCCCCAAGGCAGCCTAATCCATAAAGAGAGCAGCAGGATATCAGAACTGGGTGCATAATAAATTGGAATCCTTGAGTGAGTCTGAATCCTTAAGACTGAAAGCGCTGGTAGCACTTTTCCTTTTACAAATGAGAAATTATGACTATTAACTGAGACACACTGATGCACAGGATGCACTCCAAGGTAGCCACAGACAGCTCATTAATTATTGTTGTAGGTTGGAGAGAGGAAGAAGTATTCAATGATCTAAACAAAGACTAATATCATATAGTGCCACAAAACACACAAGAGCCAGAGATAAGCATTTGTAATCAATCAGTATAAGAGTGTTGAGATCTTTGAAAAGAATATTAACACTTCCTTTTCAATGCCCTTTCTCTTTTCTGTAGATAAATACAGTGGGCATGGTATATCTTAACCTGACTTGTACAATTTTGTCCACACACACCTAATGTTGACAGTTTTGTTCTCCTTGTTTCTGACATATGCAGTATATACTATATAATGAAACAGTGCTGTCAGTCTGATCTCACCCCTGTGACTGTATTAGTGCCAAGGAGGTTATATATAGGTGTTTATCTATAGAATTTCCACAGTGCCAATCACTGAGGCACTTCAGCACCTCAAAAGCGTTACAGATTTGTCCTGCACTGTACGGTCAGGATATCCATTTTGCAGAAGGGGAAGACAGATGGAAAGCACCGCTCAAGGTCACATAGGGTAGCTATGGAGGAATGGAGGACCGCATCTCATTCCTCAGGTCCAGTCCAGGATGTCAGCCTTATTTTCTTTACCTCTGTATAATTCGATATGACTGCTTTTAATGCATGCCACGTACCCAGACATCATTAAAACACATGTAAAGTACAATGTCATATAAGTCACCTCTTTGCTGGGATCCCTTAGTCAGACTTTCTGTTCCTTCAGTGATATGCCCAGACTCCCCATCCAGCTCCCAGCAGCATGCCCTGCATTACCCTTTGCAGACTTTTATAATACGAGGGCAACCAACACAGCTCAGCTTCTGTGCACTCAGCTGTAGCTGAGCAAACTCAGCGAGCCCCAGTTTACTTTCAACCTCAAGTCCTTATTTTTGCCACAGATCACTAGAAAAAATGTACCACTAAGGATCACAGTATTAGGCATTATTTTTCTACATATTTTGTGCAGCTTACTTGCCTCTTACCAGTTAAATCATTTGCCCTAGAACTTCTTAAACTATCATTTGCAAAAAAAGGTTTATCCAGGCAAAGAAGTATTTCCTTGTCTCTTACAATTATCCTTAAAATCAATGTTTATAGATATATATACAGACTTATGTGGATCACAAAGATTTAATTTGCATTAACGATTGCTGGGTGTTTATGCAGGTCATGCTGAAGAAGTGCTAGTAAATTCATTAAATCTCATGAATTCCTAGCACAAATGTCACCAAAGAAAGCTTGCAGATGTACTTTAGCAATGGTTTAAAACAATTTTATTCATATGGAAAATAGTACTCCTCTTCTTGAAAAGCCAGCTTCTTCCATATCATGAGTTCAATTATGCAGGCCTCAAAAGGAGAAAATAATTTGTATCAAGATGCTCTCTAAATCTCTTTAACTGACTTGAAAAGTTTATGTATAAATTAAATGTGCCGTGTCAAATTTCAGTGTTTGGCCTTCTCCCACAGATAGCACTAAGGCTTTCACAGAAGGATATTTTTGGCATCATGAAAGCAAAAGGATCCTCTTTCTAACCTGAAGACACTGGACTTGGAGTCTGTCTCTGGTCCAGGACTGAATATTGCTTGTCCTGGGCTTCAGGCCAGTGTAATTCAGGGGAAGAAATTCCACATTTGGGAAAATCAAGAATCAATTTTCTGGCAATTTCTTTTTCAAATGGTGGTTCTTTGATGCTATTCAGAAATTTAAAATCTTGGAAGTGGTTAGTGAAGGAGCTGGATTTATTGGGTGTTGTGCAGGTAAGGTAGCCAAAGGTCAGATTTTGGTCATCTCATGGTAACTGCAACTTATCTGCAATTTGATTCAGACAGTGAGTGAGGCACTGGCATGTGCTGAAGTGCTAGGAAGTGAGGTGGGTTTGCAGGGAAGGCAGGAGGCAGGGGCTGGGGCCCTGCATTTATTGAGGAACAGCAAGTACGGTTGGAAACCTTGTTAAGAGTGAAGTGAGTCTGCGCAGGAAGGTGGGAGAAGATAGAGGTATGTCCCTGTCTCTGCAAAGGAGGCACTTCAGCAACAAGACCAGGGAACATCCCAAACTAAAGTCTTCTGTCACAAAAACACACTGACGTTCCGTTCTTATTTTACTCTATATGACATTATTTAGGAGAACCACTGCACTTCAAATGCAATTAGTCCTAAATGCTACTGTTCATGTTAAAACAATTGTTATTTGATTGATAGTAAAAGCCTACACACCATAGTAAAAGCAGCAATGTCAGACACAAAGGCATTACAAAATCTATAAGCTGACCCTTTAAAACCTGACTTGAACCATCAGACTTGACTTATTAGACTAGTTACAATAGTGCTTCATGCAAAAAGCATTAGGTTAACGCTGGATCAGGCAATGCTGCCAAACACACCCTGGTATAATTAATCAAGAATATTTCAAAACCAGATCACCTCCAAGAGGTTATTGATTTCCTGTCACAACACGTTTTCCTTATGAGGTGCTACAATGCTATGTATCTGAGATGTGCTGGCATGTATTTTTCAGTGACTAAGGCTTGATCTATCTTCCTGGACTCCTGCCACCAGTGCATTGACATCTGCAACTACTCATGTTTGACAGTCTCATGTTTGAGCTATGTGGCTTCCAAGTTGGATGGGATTAGTATAGGAGACTTTCTGAATACTTCAAATGTAATTGAAAGCAGATAAATACAAGGGTCTCAAGAGGGTGGCACGCTTTGTACAAATGGTATCACATTAAATCACACATACACATGCTTAGAATGAGAAAGATTGCAGTGTTAACCAGCATAGCATGCAAGAAAGTGTTTGTCCTTGTTCTAAAATATGTATGAATCCTGATAATGTCCCATCTTTCAGAACTCCAAATACGCTGCATGGCTGAAGTGTGGTTTGGACAAGCATGCAAATGAACACATTTGTAGGAGAAGAGGAATGTGAATGGAGACTGGCAGGTGTTTTGCCTTTCGTCTATGCTTGAACTAAGGCACTCATGTCTTCTGTGAGCCATCCCTGCTATGTGATGAGAGCTGAAGACAACCATACATCACATAATCTCAAGATTATACTGTCAGAGTGTAAAATGTCAGCAAATAAGAAATATTTTCTCTTAAAGCAAAATTCAACTACACTTTTTACACAAAATATATTTTTATTCACCCGTTTTTTCTTGATGAACATGGAATATTTCTTGTGAATATCCTCATTTTTAAAAGTATGTTTGTACATACTGAATACTGTAAGATAGAGGTTGTAAATAAAACCAATGTTAACACTGTTGTAAGTTTATCTTTTACATTTCCTTTTTCAGATTTTACACTCTGCAAAATCAAGCAATCTCACTTTAACGCAGATAATGCAGAGCTCAATAATCTCTTCTAATGGGAAACAGACTGCTATTTCCTGCTGCCAAATACTGATCTGAGGATCACAATGATCAGAAGCACAAGAGGACTGTTATACTGAACATATGTGATATCACAGGGCTTTAAGACAATCAGGTTGCAGTGGACATGTGGCACCCACAGTATTAAAGCTATTAGTTTCTCTGTGTTGTCTTGCAAAGTCTGGCCTGACTTTTTCGTTCACTTTAACCTTGATGTGTGTGGCTCTGCTTCCCTCCCTCACTGCCCCCAGCCAGGCTGCTCTCACTGAGTGATCTGCATGCCTCTCCTATCTCAGATGTGAAAAATGAGGAGTTGGAGATGAGATGCAATTCTACCAGTTTGTAGCATTCTTCCTAGCAAGAAGGGAAACAGAACTAGCGCACGCGTAAAGGTCAGTGGTAGATGAGGGGAAGAGGCTGCAAGGGGATGAGTGGTCTCATGTCTCATATGCTGGGGAACCTTGGAGCAGAGAGGGCTTCCTACTATGCCTGGTGTTGCAGCTCCTGCCATGGAATGAAGTCTTCAAAGACTCCTGCTTCAGCCTTCCAGCAACAGCAAATCTGCTGAGGTCCTAAACAGTCAGTGTGAGGTACCTCTTGGTCTCCTTCCCAGGATCCTGCTGAACGTGGTCTAAGAAGTTTTTCAGTTTGGTGATAACGGCAGTATTGTGATAACTGCAGCATTTTTCTGGCATCAGAAATCTGACTCATATTCTTCTACTGCTACAGGGATTCAAAACAGAACTTCATTTGCAGCATCTGCTCATACAACTGTAAAATGAGGCAGCTGTAAAGTTCTGGTTCTCTGGGATATAAGCAGAAAAGGAGAACTTAACTGCTTTGACCCGCAGAAAAGTCCCCACTGTGCACTTCAGAAATCCCTTTTGTTCAGACCCAAAGTATCTTCTAAGCACAACAGCCCTGTAATTGTTACCATTTTGTAGCTCAGGACCAGAGAGATGATAGGAATGCCTAAGTTCTGTGTGCAGTTTCTTCATCATTAATGATCACATTGGATGTGATTGCATGTTTGAGGTGGAAGATAATGGAGATGCCTTTCAGGTGGGAACAGACTGGCCAGTCACAAGATGTGTGTCATGTTAGCTGTAACTTTGTTCTGTTGCAGCTAAAATACAGTGTAAGAACTGCAGAGTAAAGCCTTACAAACATGGATGACTGTTACAGACATTTGTTACAGAGAGAGATCAGCAAACCTGACATGCTTAACTACTAGTTTTTCAAGGGCCTTGCACTGAAGAATAGAATCTGCTGGGAAAGGGAAGACACATACTTGATTAAGAGCACCTCAGCTTCACAGCAGCAATGTTTTCCACCTGAAGGGCAGTAAAATTGACCTTGCTGCTAATGGAAGGACAAGAGAACCCGAATGGGGTGCTGGCGGGGTGGGCAGAGAAGGTGAATTAAGATAACCTGTTGAAAAAAGCTGTCTAGTTGAGAAAGGCTGGTTAAGACCTCCATGGCCAGAAGCAGAGCAGCAGCTGCACCCACCTCAGCTGCACAAGCTGAAATACATATCTGGATCTGCACCAGGCTAGGACAACAAGGTATGAAGAGTACACGGTGGAGCAAGCAAGGATGGAAGTTACTCATCCAGGACTAACAAGGAAGACTGAGTTAAGGATATTGCAAAGGCATGCCTTGAGGAAAATACTTACCTAATGCTATTGACTTATTATCACTCGCTTCCTCATGTTACATGTTTGTTTTTTAATCCCACCAGTAAGGACGCCGTTGCTTTAAGACCTGGGAGCCACTGCCTTCAAGTAGCTAAACACTGCTTACTAGGGATACCCATATGTGTAATTCACTTCTGCAAGTGTCTATGTGGGGTCTTGACCCAGTGTTATTTTCAGCAAGAACAACAAAATGATTGAACCTGGCCCATTTTACTGGCAACAACACTTGATAAATGGGTTACATGACGTATGTTGATGCTAGACTGTGAACTTTGGTCCTTTTGTTCCTCCTCCTCTGCTGCAGCTACAATACATTCTTAGTGTGCTACTACACTCCACATTGCAAAAGTTATCTGGCTGTTGACTGGTATTCGTATTTTAATTACTTGACCTATTACCCTACAAAACTGTGGGGTCTTTTTGTTTAGGAATCTTCTTTTAGCCCTAAACCAACTTCTTAAAGCTCTCCATTCTGGAATAAAATTAAAACATAAGGAAACTTGGCATGTGGATGAAATGCCTAAGACCTGCTGAACTACTACAAAAAGGCTCGAAACTGTACTATGGTACTTCGATAAATCCTAAACTTTAGACAGGAAACTCCAGTATATGCATAACACTGCCTTCTTATGTCAGGAGCAACAGTTACCATTTTACCAGGTTGCCATTTTGCTACAAATGAAAAAGCAAAACAAAACCAAAAAACTCAGACCTTTCAACAAACAGGGGCAAGAAGTATACTGAGAGCCTAGATAACCCCCAGTCACTATATGATTAGCAGGGATTACCATAGTACAATTCCTTATGATGGAGGTATATACTTTAATTTTATTAACAACTAGAATTTTCAATTGTCACTATACTCTATAAAAAATTCAATTTAACCTTTACTACATTTCTGTAGCAAAGGAAAAAAAAAATACGTAAAAACAATCAGTGAAGAAATGCATGTAAAGAAATGAAGAGCATCTTGTCTACACCAGAGAAAAAGGAAATCCATGATGGATTTTCTTCTGGAATGTGACTGGGCCCAGCCCACATCACCACACCTCCTGGATGTCAGGAGGTCAAAATTGCAAGAGTCCTGGTGTGAGGTCCACAGCTACACCAGGGACTGAAGGTACTGACCTCACACATTCATGGCAGCAGAAGAAAATCAAGCGGATAAAATCCAATAGTTTAAGCACCCAATGAAAGCACATTATTTAAGATGATAGTTTTATCAAATACAAGTGCATCTGTCTCTGTAAATGTCAATGTAGACATGCTAGAGGAAACACAAAAAAGCCAGAGGAATACTTGAGCTGTTGCCTGAGAAATTTATTCTTGTTCTGACCTCTCCATGCTGTTGAAAGCAGAGAGCAGCTGGGAATTAAAATTAATGGACATCAGCTCCAGGGCAACTTTAGATGGGGCCATGAATGTAAGCCCAGGGTTTGCAGCATGCATCCCAGTGACTTGTGTGACTGGGATTCAAAGATTCATGGCATGCCTTCAGCTAGGCATATCTTTGGAAGCTGAAAGGATATAACAGTACATTAGGGAGCCAGGCAGATCACTGTACTACTTGGGAAGGAGTTCCTTTCCAACCTCCCCTTCCTAGGAAAAGAAACCACACATTTAGGAATAACCATAAGACTGCAAAAGCTAATAGAAACTGGCACGTTGGTATTCTCCTCCAGCAACACTGGTGGATAACCTCATGGTGGCTATGAATATACCACAAACCTTAGTACCATCTGCACAGCCATTCACTCCCACACAAGAACAGGGAACCTGGCAAACAGCAATCAGCCTCTAGTACTCCAGTAAGGCAGGGAAGCACTGACTGTTATAAAGATAACTAAGTTATCAAAACTGTAAGTGATTTGCACACATTACGTAAGTACCAGCACGAAGAACTCCCCCTTGATCCTTCAGGAAACCTTTTCTACAAATCGCTCCCCTTCACCAAACTAAGAGGAAGCTGTCCCACTCTGGCCAGGGGAGAAGTAGTGGGGGATGGGACAAAGTAGCTCTCTCAGCTGAGCCCCATGCAAGGGCATGTGCGGGTGGCCTGGGGGCCAAGTATTAACTCTTTAATGCATTTCCACCAGCGTATATTACAGGTGATGGATTGTTTGGTTGTTTTTTTTTTTTGCCAGAGTGAGGAGTTCCTCTCACTCTGCACCTGGGAGAGGTCAACAGCTCCTCTAACCAGAGAATTCATACCTGAGAGTATCTCAAAAATCTATTTTTGAGAAATGAAAGCAATGTGGACTTAGGTTTTCTTCAATCTTGAAAGAAAAAATATTTACAAAAAACAATTCTATTTCTTCCTCTTAAAATAAAAACAAATAATTAAAGCATTTATTTGATTTCAACTGAAAAACCATTTTTCAATAAAAAGTAGACTGAATTTAATAATGTGACTGGTGCTGGTGGTAAAGTAATTGAACAATAATATTGAAAAAATGTCACAGTGTCTACTAGAATTCCTGCATCTAGTGGGACTGAAATACAGTTTAAATAGGAGAAAATATTTGGAAGATCTTGCTAAAAGTCATTTTTCATCAAAGACATTAGCACTCTATTTGTCAAAGCATTCAGAAAGCTCCTTAATTCTGCTGGATTCATTGCTACTACGGCTGCCTATGCTGGGACAGTAATAATCTCCCATTTAATAAGAAGCCACATTCTTTCATTTTGGGTGAGGATTTGCAAATGGCAATCTATTCATTCATTCATATATTCCAGATGTATTTAATAGTCTTCAAGCTGCTTGGGGCTGAAAATGGGGAAACAAAAAATAGATTAACTAGAATATGGCAGCAGTTTTCAGTACATTATACCATGCTTTCTGCCTTCTAAGGAGTCTTAAATCACTTCAACTACCATTTTGGTCTCCTGGTGGTATTGAGAGTAGGAAAACCTCTAGCCCTAATTTCATTTGGGAAGAGCTATCATTACCTGAAGCATTCTTTGTCTCTCTACCTTTTACCTGTCTTTCCCCTATAAAACTCCTCTTTACCTTTCTGCTTTCAGCCTCATATTGCCTAGGTGCTACTCTGCTCCTCTATTTGCACTTGTGCATCATGGTACAAACACAGGTATTAACATGGGCTTCATCACGGGAAGTCCCATCAGGCCTTTCGCAAGGAATACATTCCCTGGCTCATCCTTCTTAATGCTCTGCTCCAGGACCAGCTACAAGTGAAGCTGCCTTGTCATTCATAGCCACAGCAAGAAGCAGAATTTTTAGACATAGGATAGCTATTAAGTCCTCCTAGGAAGAAAGCTCACGGAAGCTGGAGAAGAAGCATTTTTGGTTAAGGATGCTCATGATTAAAATGTGCAGTGAGAGGAAATTAAATGAGCCACACCACTGGTATTTTTAACACTGTGAAAGCCAGTATTTTCCCAGTCTTGGAAGGATGATTAGGAAAAAAAAAAAAAGGAAACAGTGGTGAAAAACAAAACAAAAAAAAAGCTACCAAACACCCTAAGCTCAGGGAACATAAAAGCAGGGAGGCAAAGTGCAGAATCCATCTTAAGAGCCAGTTCTCGCTATTAATATAGCACAAACTATTTATGCTCCCTGCTTACTTCTCATTGAGAGATGGGCAAGCTACCTTACATCTCAAGCAGGCATGTGCGAGGCAAAAGCATACAGACAGACATAACAGAGCAGATGGAGAGCATATGAAAGTGTGCTCTGTAAACAGAAGTTACAGAAGAAGATAGATGGAATAAAACTACTTTTTTATTAAGTGCTCTAAGCATTTCCTCAGGAGCCTATTCCTCTAGTATTAGGAAACAGTCCTTCTTGTAAGGAACTCCAAAATATTTGTTTTAGTGATTACTTACTGATATAAGGTTTGGGAATCCACACTATAAGATGAAAGTTCAGCATTGATAATGATGTTTGTGCAGGATGTATCTTAGCCTGGAGGCTGACACAGTCTGAATACATAACATACAAGCTGTGCATTTCAAAGCGAAAACGTACAGCTTTCCAGCATTTTCTCATTTCAATTTCAGCTTTTTCATTCTTTCTCAATCTCTTCTTAAGGAAGAATGAAAGATGAGGAAAGTTCCTGGATATCACTTTTTTTTCTTTTCCATTTTTTTGCCTTCACTGATATTAAAAAGAGAAAACAGGAGAAAGATAAAATGAGAGGAAGAAAACCCATAATGGTAAAAGTCCAAAGCACTGAAGTTTAAATTTTGATGAAAAACCAGAGATTTAAACAATTATGAAAAATAAAAGTTTCTGCCTGAAGACAAAGATTTTTTTTTGTCAGAAATAACTTTTAATTAAGTTTTAGAAACTTTTCAACTATAAAGTGCTATCATTACAAATGTTTGAAATTCAAACAAGTTACATAATATACTTAAATTATAACGATCATATGTAGACACATTAGTACATCTTGTCTATATAAAACTTCTAGCATTTACAGCTAAGAATTCAGCAATCTTAAAATGTCAAGCATCTGCAAAATAACATACTTTGTTCTTTTCACCATAAGCACATATGTATAAGAACTATATGGATTGTCTTAAGATCCTGATAAAGTATTCTAGTTTCTAGAACCACTCTAACAAAGGGAAATCTGCTGTAAGTTTTTATTAAAGCCTATGTTTAACTACCCTGTAAACATATGTGTCTCCTGGCAGGTCAGTTATTCTCGAGGCTTCCACACAAAGATGAAGTCCTCTAAGATTCACTCTACTTTCCTTCCTCTCTCCTCCTCATGTTTGAATTCTGATGTTTGCATGCTGACAGGATGAGTTAATTCCAAGTCAGTGCTGCTATATTTTACCTGCCTGAAGAATGGCCAGCAGAGAGGGCCTATTTTATTTCCTTCAAAGCAATGTTGCCATACTATTATATTGCATTTGATAGCTAGATGACTCTTACTCTTATGCAGAACTGAAAACAACCAGTCACACTGTGTCTTAAATAATCTTTTTTCACAATGACTGGATTATCTAAACCACTTAGATAACCTTGGTGCAGTTTAGATATACAAGAGAATTTCATATAACCACTGTTTTCTGCCAAATGTTATTTTTTAACACTTCCTCCTATGAATCCTAAATCACTTTTTGTTATTCATCTCACTAACCATTCATGGATGAATGGCAATTGCTGAATGTCTTAGAAATAACACCTTGAAAATGTCATTCAAATCATTTTTTTTAACGGCATGAGAGGCTAGGAGGTAATTTACACTTCTTTCATAATAATATTCTATAAGAGGTTCTGTAGTCATCTGCCTTCCTCCGCCTCCTCCAAAAGTAAAGGATTATAAATTCATTCTCATTTAGCACAGCCAAATGTAACAAGCTGAGAAAAACACTACAGACAGAATATACTATGAAGACTGGTAAGCCGTGAGAAAAACCACCTCCACCACTGCCCCTAAACTAACCTGTTCCCCTCACTCAGCAGGCTCTGAAGGATTCTATAATGCAAACCTGGAAAGTTTCCTTCCTTCTGTACAGAGCGATCTATCCACAGCCAACAACTCCACAAACATCCAAGCCCACACTTTGAATGCTGCCTCCTTCTAGTAGGAAGACCTCAGAACCCTGCTTTAGTCTCACCAAATATTACCTACATATGAACAAACGCACCCAGGGCCCTTCTTCCTGAAAATTCCAATGGTGTATACTTCTTAGGGGTTCAGTGAACCTCTCCTGAGCCTCAGATGTCAAGACAGTATTATTGCAGCTCTGCCCTGACCCTGAAACAAGTACAAATTCAAGGCCCTACATGGGGGCAAATGGATTAGAGACCCTATGGCTAAATGACTGCTTTGTCCTTTCAAGTGTCAACTGGAGAATGAGGAGATACCAGCGAAGAAGCTGATAACGTTAGATCAGTCCTGCATCCGACCTTTGAGATTAGTTTCTGGTATTGGTACCACGTCCCCAAAGCATCCTAAATCAAAGCAAGGGAGAGGAAAGAGTGAAGCAACCAAAGCCAAACCACCCCTTTTCAAAGTCTGCTTAAACTACTGAGAGGAGGAATAAAAATGCTACATCCTTCCTCTCATCAGACATGCAGACCAGGTGCCTTCCTGTAAGTCAGTTACTTTCAGGCAAAACCTCTGATAAATCTCACCACTAAGGGTGGACCCACTTTTTAGCATGACATTTGAACCTAAGCTCTTTGCTTCTAGTGACTTTATATGAAGGATGCTGGCACCACACAGCTGAGGACACTCAAACTCCTCTCAAGGTGGGTGCTGCAAAATCTCTCTCTCACTTTACATACAGAACAGCCTGAACTTGCCGTGAGCCTCAGCCTTGCAGGATTGCTGTGGAGCTGGCAAAAAATCTGCTGTATTTCGGTGATTCCCTAGCTCTCCTTGCTGGAAAAGTTCAGTGCTCCTTCAGTCTGAGTGGTGCCTCACATAGGAAAGATTACTCTTCCTGGAAGAAACAAAGCAGAATTGCAGGCCAAAAAAAAAGCTTCAACTGAACCCCTCTGAATTCTGTTCTTCAGCAATGTCCACAATGATTTTAATAGTATCCAATAAAGGGCTGAGGAGACCACTTCATGCTCGCCTGGAAAGGCATCCTGTTCTCCAGAGCTCATCTGCCAGCACTGCTGAGCACGAGCATCGCTGTGCAGCATCTCTCATGGAAGACATACCCTAGAGAGAAAGGGAACTTTTCCTGTGCTGCGTTTCTGGGCTGCTGAAGAGACAGATGTGACCCTCAGGCTGGTCAGGGAAGCTTCAGAGCTGCCTGGGATGAAAGTAAAGCTTTCACCTTTCCTGATGTATCAGGAATAATTTTTAAAGTGAACTGCTCATGATGTTCAAAGGTTTGGACCTACTCACAAAAGCAGTAGAAAATTTAAACTCGCTGTGGTGCTCCCTAGCAGCACTGAAGCTATTGAACTGTTCACATGGTCTGTGCTTCTGTCCCATTGGAGAACATTTCCTGTTAAAAGTATTTTTGGCATGGCTGCTTCATTCTGGGCAGGAAGCAGAAAGTCAATGCACAGATTAACAATCAATTTGCTAAAGAGTACCCTACAAATCAGGTCTCATCTATCTGTTTGCCTCCACATTTCTGCTGGAGCCTCTGTAATTAATTTAAACAGATATAAGCACTTCTTCTCCTCTCCTTTTTGATGCTAGTTATTCCAACACACAGTGCACTGAATCTGCAGCAATTTCAAAGGCTTCCGCTCCCTGCACAGAGCGGAGCAGCTGCAAGAACAGTTCTTTGAAGAGGAAATGGCACCCAATGGGACTGGCAAGCGGCTGTGAGCTGAGCTCAAACAACCCCCAAAGTCCTCAGGAGCATCTGAGGACATCAAAAGAGGAAAGATCCTGGCTGGAAGAAGCCTGAAGAGCTAATTTAAAAGACTAACCCCCATCCTTGGAGCTTTCTTCTTGTAAGCAGTGCGTCTGAGTGGAACTGTCTTCCTCATATTTGGCTCAGATGATCCCACTCATGCTGAAAGTCTGGAAATACGCTACACAAGAGGGGTGGTGGCATTCCTTGTTTACTTATGAAATTACAAATATATGCTATACATGTAAATCTATATAAAAATGTATTCCTGCACATTATTAAAAAAGTAATTTTATTTCTATTAACTTAAATGTAGTTAATATAAATAAGCATACTACCATATTTAAAAGTGACCATAAATCACTCATGGTACCTCATGCATGTGTAACTGATTACCAGACAGATTCAATAAAACTGTACTTTTTATGATGGTTGGAAAATATATTCCGGTTACTGACAACATAGCACATACTTTCCTCCTATCCTATTTAAGAGATTTATAGAAAAATTTGTACCTTCGTTTCATATACATGAGCTTGTGCAAATGTCCAAATATCCTCTGTCTCCTGAAAGTGTGTAAAACCAGTGACTTATGGATGAACTTAGTAACCGATATAAATTTCAGGTGTTGATTTAACAGGCTTCAGCCTGAACAACAGCACATTCAGTGAAGCCCTATGGCCTGCACCACTCCTGCAGGACTACCACAGCTGAAGCGTAGTTCAAAGAGCAATCAGTTTTAGTGGCAGGCCCAGAGACTAAACCCATGTTCTTTTCCAAAAGCTGTGTGCTTCCTTGATTTCCTACATATAAATAGATGCCATTTTACTAGATTCTGCTACTGCACGTAATCAAAATGTTGTCCAGAAAAAGAACTGACACAACACATCCTGCAAACGCTTCTTCTTTGTCAGATTGTTCTAATTATACACCCACTGCATCAAACTTCTCCATCTTTGTCCTCCTAACTGGCAAATTCTGTCATTTCCCATCAATTTCACACCACTCTTCTCTCTTCATTTATGAATGTTACTTTTTGATGAATTTAAGTTCACTTACGCACAAGTTCGAGTTAGGTGTTGTGTGTACTGCGTGTGTTTGTTTGTGCACATAGTTCTGCAAACTGATTGTCAAGGGTCCGGGGAGTCTTATTTTCTAAGACCATGCTGTGTTTGGCAGGACAACACTGCATCCTGTCAGGAACTGGCTTGAAACAATTTCACTCTACAAACAGTTTTGCTTGTGATTAACATTATGCCACACTGTTCTGATATTGCGCAATATAATTGCACTGTACTGTATCTATTTCATTATACATTACCACAAATTGACTAATTAACTTGACTAAAAACACTTCATTTTTCCTAAGCACATAGTTTGCTTAACTGAGTTATTAGATGATGTGGAAAAACAATATAGAGAACTAAGACAAGATCAGTGGAACGATTTTCATTGGCACTTTTCCCACAGAAGTGCAAGGTGCACTGATACCCCACAACATCTCACATCTTAGCTGTATTTTAGAAGTCTGACAGTGTCAGGTATTGAGAGACAAGTTCCGTAGCTGTTTGTTTATACTTCCGACAGCAAAATTAAAATGCAGAGTGGGAAATAAAACTGAAATGGTCTTATTTTTTAATGGAATACAAGCACGCTGCTTAATTAGGTTACTAAGCATATGTTTTTTTACTTGGTTATTTTGTCTCTGACAATTCATCTTTGGGTGACACAACTACCTCACTTCAGATAATGGAATTCCCATGGCAAATAACATGAAGTCGATAATTCTGTGACTGGAAAAGTATACTTGCTAGTGTTATTTCAAGTAATTGATAACAAAGACAGCTGAAGTGTGAGACCAAAACATGGTTCACTGGCTTCTCTGTCATACTGGTGTCCACGTAAAAATTTTGCTTAGGACAGCAGAGCCATTAGGGAGCTGGTTATGACTGAATTTCTGCCTGTCTAATTCACCTTCTCAGCTGATTGTAATGCGGAGAAAGGTGTAAGAGCTATCAATGCCTAGTTCATACATATGGAAAATCTTCCCATGTTGCAAGCTCAGGGGGATGAGCTGTTCTTCTGCCTACATTCACTTCAATTCCTATGTAATTTTTTATGGGTTGCAAGGGAGAAGCTTTGAAGTCTCACACTGTGTCCCAAAAGTTGACCAGGGAATTAGAGAATAATTACAGCTTTTAAAGAACTCCATGCAGTTCATCTGAACAGAAATGGCATCAGTAGCTTGGAGTGCCTGTCTGCGTTCCAAATGACCCTCTCCCTAAAGCTGACTGGAATCAAACTGAGTTCCTGATTTTATTTCAATTGAACAAACTCCCATTAGTCCATTGTACCCTAAGGCATGAAAGCTACCTCTCAGCTTCACTGTGTTGGCTAATCCTTTCTGCTGCAGCACATGGGGCCTAGAAATCCCTGTATCAGCTGTGCACATGCTATCTAAAGCAGAGCCTTTATTTTAAGAGTAGAAGGCTAGTTACTAGGAAGAGTTGGAGAAGTACATTTGCCTACTGTGATTTGCAACTATTTGAGGCTCAGGATTCAGAGATCCCGAATTCTGGGAATCACAGGAACATACTGCACAGCCACAGAAACTCTAAGTCCAACCCATCCAACCAAGAGCGCTGTCCAAATGCTCCTTGAACTCTGGCACTTGGGGCCATGACCACTGCCCTGGGCAGCCTGTTCCATGCCCACTGCACTCTGCTGAAGAACCTTTCCCTAACCCTCACCTGCCCCTCCCCTGACACCGCTTCACGCCACTCCTTCAGGTCCTGTCACTGTCAGCAGAGAGCAGAGCTCAGCGCTGCCCCTCCGCTCCCTGTGAGGAACTGCAGCCGCCATGACGTCTCCCCTCAGCTCTGCGCTGGGCTGAACAAAACAAGATACCTCATAACAGGATAACATGATTTGAGTACTACCTTGGAAGGGGTGTCTCTTGCACAAGGTTCACAAGGAAATCAGTCAAGCAAGTAGCTTGAATGTTGCTGTTTCATTTGTCAAAGGCAATGAACCCAACTGCCTGCAAACACACTACAACACTTGGATCCGCATGTTGCAGCAAACTTACAAATTATTTTTTTAGAAAAGCATGTTATTTTTAAATTCTGTGGATGTATTTGATCACTGCTACTCTGAGATACTATTAGGATAGCTGATTCTAGAGACAAAAAGGGAGGAAAAATGAATTGTTATCTCAGTGAACCTAGCCAAGGTGAGAGGAGTGAGGAAATGTGAGGAAGCAGACTTGCAGGTACCAAGATCAGTGCAGAAGGAGGGCAAGAGGTGCTCCAGGCATGTAGCAGAAGTTCCCCGCAGCCCAGGAGAGGCCCACAGTGGTGCAGGCTGTCTCCCTGCAGCCCACGGGCACCGCGTGGAGCAGATCTCCACATGCAGCTATGGTGGAGCAGTAGGTCTGCGAAAGCTGCTTCCCGTGGGGGACACTGCTGAAGAATGGGCCCCATGGTACAGACCACACTGGATCAGTGCTTGGAGAGCTGCAGCCTGTAGGAAGCCCACACAAGACCAGTTTGGGAAGGATGGCATCCTGTGGGTGGGACCCCACTTGGAGCAAGGGAAGACAGTGACCATGGAGGAGCAGCAGAGACAAAGTGTTATGGACTGACTGCAACTCCCATTTCCCTGCACCCATTAAGGGAAGGAGATAGAAGAGCATAGATTGGGGTAAGGTGTTTTTAGTTTGTTTCTATGTAGGTCACTCCAAAAGTAATGCCTCCTATTTATTTCAATGGAAACTACAACAGATACAAAGAGCACAATAACACTATTTGATAGAGCAAATTCTCAGCCACAAAATGCTGTTTTTCAATACAGTCACCGCCATTAGCCACGCATTTTCACCAGCTATGTACAAGAGCCTGCATGCCATCGTCATAAAAATCTGCAGCAGCGGAGATGACCTACTGTTTCACAGCTGCTATGATGGCATAATTGTTAGGAAAATATTGCTCACACAGTCCAACTTTCACTGCACTCACTTCTACATTCAGAAAGCATCAATGAATGTTTATGGGTGCAATTTTTTCTGCAGGGAGGAATTCAGTGACACACCTTTGCTTCATACTTCCATGTCAGATACCATTTTGTCAGACTACTCTGCTGCCATCTATTGCATGGCAACAAAATGTAATGGAATACTGGTGGGAAGATTCAACCTCTACTGCCACAGCATCAACATCCACCTCTGATGTTGTCAGCCAACATAATAACATAGGAAGCATTACTTTCAGAGTAGCCCTCAGAGTTATCAGTGCTCTAGTCTGCTATCAGTAGATTATATTAATTTCTCTATGCAGAGTCTGTTTACCCAATGACAGTAACTGGTGAGTTATCACCCTGACCTTATCTCAACCCTTGAACCATTTTTAATTGTATTTTATCCCTGAGGATGAGGAGTGAGACAGTGATGTGGTGGATCACTCCACTTCAGGCAGCAGTATTCTCAGTCCTTCTGAGGACCTGGTACATGTGCAACACGGTCCTCACTAGGAGCCTGGGGAAGTGTCACCTCTGTGGGACTGATGAACCAGCTGCACAGTTGAAACAAGCCTGCATGGAGCATGGAGCAACAGAGGGACTTCAGAAGCTTGCAGTTAGACTGAGCCTTGGTGGATACATGAAAGACCAGCAATATTGTCTTTCTGGCAAAATTCAGCCCCTTACTCTAAAGGATGAAGGTGTTAGGACACCTTTAATATCACAAGATACATTTTCTCATAATCCAGTTTTGATAAATGGCTGACCTCTGATTTCTGAAGTTCTCTCTTGAAAAGATCAACAGGAAGGTGATTCCTCACATGGAAGATTTCAGGGTACACATTTTATCTTGGTGAAGTTAGAAATTGTTAGGCAAACTTAACTATAAGCATTTTTAAACATAACATTTATCTTTTCATAAAAAGATGCACCAAACTGCATTTCCCTTGCTTTGATTTGCCCATATCCCATTTCCTTCTACATGCATCTATACATTACTTTTCTTGTTTGTTTCCAGAGCAGGGGCTGCTGGCAACATGTATCCAGCATCTAAGTACAATTCAGATGGTTGATAAAAATCCCAACATTTTCCTTTTCTGTTCACATTACAGGCCCAAGCCACCGCTGTGACTCAGGGAAGCCCTTCTGAGCTGGCTGCAATACAAACAACATAGCAAAGGTGGTGTGGCGACAGCACATCCTCCTCACTACTGCAGACCCCTCCTTTTATGGGCCTGAGTCAAAAGCAGGACAAGGTTTCAGAATCCCATGGCCACCATTCTCTCCAGATCCCATTCTTGGACACAGACTTTAAGGACAGGCATGTTTTTCACAAATAGCCTGTGTTTTTTGGACAGAGTGCCTTAGCAGTTGTTCCCCTTCTATCAGACGCACGTCATCCCCTGAGATGAGTTCTCCTGATTTCCCAACACAGATTACTTGCACCTGGATGGGAATGACAGGGTGTTGGCAGAGAATTTGAGCATACAACAGAAGCGGGGAGAACCTTTGCCAGCCTTTGTATGTGCAACTGCTGAGTCAGTTCAACAGCCTCAGATACCCCCACCCTACACACACAGGTGCAGATGACCATATAAAAGTAATCTTAATTTGGCTGCTGCCCAAACTCCACATTCCTCTTGGCTCCCCCGGACCAGCTCTCCCACGTGACCTCACCTCTCATGCCCTTGTGGCAGATAGCCAGGCAGGCAAAGTGCAGTTGATTTCCTAAACATCCAGGAGTTGTGGAAGTGGGAAGGAGATGAGAGTCTGATACAAGCAAAAGGAAGAGCAAATAGGCATGCCTGGGTCCAGGCCTTTGACCCTCAGACTTCCCCCACGCCCAGTCAAGTCTGGGAACCACATCCTCAGAGCTACTGTGTTGCCTTTGTGTCCTTCCAATGATAACACATGAGCCACAGCAGCTCCCCCCTTGTTGGTGTCAAGCTGCTCTGTGCACAGAGCCTTGTGGTCCTTGCTCCGTCTCTATTCAGAACAGGATTAGAGACTGCTCTGTACCAGGATACCCTTGTATCCTGAGTCAGCCCCAGTCACTCAGGGCAGGTCCCAGCCCCTCTCTGCCTTGAGCTCTCGCTAGCTGAAGACTGAGGGGTAAGTTCTGCACCTATCACAACGCACACATTACTGCTGGGTATTAGCTGCATGGCATGCTGAGCTCACAGATAGCCAAACACAAACACTGAGAACAAACAAAGGTAAATTTAACCTACACAGCTGTTAACTGTGCTCTTGACTACCATGCAAAGTTTTCCTATAGTAAACCGTTTACAAAAGAAAAGCAAATCCTTTCCCTTAACTTCAGCATAATAATCAGCCTGTCCACAAGCTCACCATTTGCTAATGAGACTCACGTAGCCAGAGCCAGTGACAATGAACACCTGCACAAAGGTTGTATACATGCTATGTTTCACTTTCCAAAATAAAGCCACTTTCTTTGCGCAGCTAGTGAAATCTGTAACTTGATTCATTTTGTTTTCGGGGACTCCTGTTTTTTCCTCCTTTACTTCTTTTTCAAAAAGCGATTCCTTTTTATTTTTTGTTATGGTGAAGCACAAACAGATCTTGAAGTACTTCAGCTAGAAAAAGTTTCAGGAACACAAATGCTGCTTGAAACAGATGTTGAGTAGAAACCACTGCACAGCTTCAGCTGTAGAGTCCACTACTTCAACTCCTGCGATTTGCTGAAGGAAAATAAAAATCTGTAGCAGTCAGATGAGTATCACATTTCATGACACATTATTTAAGAACCACCCTTTCCCTCATCTTGTGTTTAGCATATCCTATGTTAGAACAAAATATAAAAAATCTGAGCAGTAGGCACAAGAACAACAATACCATCAGGAGCCTCTTGCTGTCAGAAGCTATATAGAGGAGGACTTTGACTGTCAGCTTGGCCAAGCTTCAAATTTGCCCAAAGTATGGTGCAATTGGCTTACAGGAGCTGGGATGACAGAGTGAGGGAGTTTGCCACCAGAGAACTAACATGAGCTGATGGCTACTTCCCTCTTTGCTGGGCTCTCACACAAGACTGAGCAATAAAGGGAACACCAATAAACACCACGAAGTGTTATGTACAATGGATACCAAGGTCAGGCTGCTAATGTAACCCCATAGGACAGGTCACCAAAATGTAGTGGCACACCGGTGTCTGCAACAGGACCACATATTTCCTGGTGGGAAGGGAAACATAACTGCAAGAGGAATTCCATTATTTACACATTGTAAGAGAGCAATCTGCATCTATTTAAATTTGAATTGTGGAAGCAGTGGAAGCAAAGAGGGAAGGGTGGGCAAAGTTAGGAGTGCCCACTGAATTTCCTGGATTAACTGGGAAAGATTACTATTTGGCATCTGAATATGCTATAGGAAGCACTCTTGACTTTGTATCTATACCTTTGGCCTCCTTTAGGGCTATGACCATATGTCAGACACCGTCTTCCAATGATAGCCTTGAAATTGCTTTGCAATCATTGCTGGCTCCTAGGGAGAAATACTGAGTGGGAAGCTTTACTCTTTCTGTCATTCTGGACTGCAATCACTGCAACTTCCCATGGTTGCAAACTGCATCCAAAGATCCTATGGACATCTTCTTGCACATGGGCTCCAGGCTAGGCTTTAGTCTGAAATCATGCTGAGAGCTGGGGAAAAGGGACATGAGTGGGAAGGAAGAAATGAGAACAGAAGGAAAGGGCACAGCAAGAGCCAACAACATGAAGGAGAAATGGAGATACATGAGAAAGTGGTTCTAACCAGAAACATAAAAAAATGTTGACATGACACTACATCAAACAGAGATACACAAAGTACTGTTAGCAGCTTTGGAAGTGTGCATAATTAGAGAGAATAACAAAAAAGAAGAAATATCCTGAATCTGAATCACTATCTGTTGCTATAACAGCTAATTAATTTTTGTTTTTAAGTGCTGGAGGAGATCACTGATCATTTCAGCATGCTTCAGCATGACTAAAAACAAATAAGGGAAAACCTAGCTTACTAGTACCAGCAAGCCATGTTTGGGATGATTTGTGTCTATTAGATTTTTTTCATAAAGAGCATTTATAAAAATCCAAATATAGATTTGTTGCTCTGTATGTACGGTAAGCAGAACATGTGGTTGCACTGTGGTCATCTCAGTGGTATTAAACTGCAGTCTCATGATTCATTATTTATAATATCACTCTCTGTGAATACCAGGTCACAATCATCATAAAAGAAACAGTCGTTTCACGTCAGTGCTGAAATTTTGATCAGTCTTGAAGAATGCACAAGGAGGAGAAATTAAGTTACCCAAATGGGCAGGGTAATTAGATTCTGCGGACACACACAAGAGGACAAGCAGATCATGTCAACAGGAATTTTGGCTCTATTAGTTAAAGCATGGAGAGAAGCTCTTGTGTCACATTTGTCAAATGACCACACACAACAGCTCTGCCACGTAAGCAGATACCATAACCTTTTGTGGACCTGCAAACAGCAAATTAGCTCCAAAGGTGAACGTGCACTACTGATGTCAGCTAGTAAAATTCAGCCCTTCTCCCACTCATTCAAGTTGTGGCAGTTCAAACTCTCATTAGACAGCAAGAATTTGGGGTAAGGATCATCCTCCTCTCTGTGCTTGTACAGTGCCAAGCATGAGGGGGTGGAGGACTCTGGGTGCCACACAATACAAATAATAGTGATTCATCTGATGCCTCGCTATTAGTTTGACTACTTGTCTTGATTCACCTGAGGTCTATAATGGCTTACGTGGGCTGTCATAAGCCTTATTGCATTACGCTGTTTCTATTGGTGAAAAAAAACACAACACACCTGCCTCCTCAGAGGATGGATTTGAGGCAGAACACAGCCTCTCCTGTTAATACTAGTGAGTGCAAGTTCTCCTGAGCTTCTCTTTAGGGGAAGAGGAAGAGTAGGAATCCAAACTCCTTATCTGCAGCCAAGAGTAGCTTATCTCTAGCTCTGGTGAGAGTTATGTTTTGGGGAAAACAATGCCCCAAACTGTGTTACTCCTTCTCACCCCTGCAAGGGACTGGAGGTTCCTCCTGCTCCCCAAGTGCACATGGGCATGCTGCAGCAAGCAAGTTCCAGTGCCCTCACTGTGCTCTAAGCCAAGTCCTTGGCACACTTGCTGGTAAAGCAGTTCTGGGGAAGCAGATATTTGATCATTTTAATAAAGCCTTGTCTCAATTAATCCTGTCCACATTCCCATCAAGATCCAGACTCTGTGGCTGTCTGAGACATTTGGAAAAACAGCAGTGCCTTGTTACTCCAGTCACAATTATCTATAATTTGTTTTTACAATAAACTGTGTCACTCATTTTGTTTCTTTATAAGCCTTTACTCTGTGTCATAGTTTGATAAACTCACTTCATATTTCTACATATGTTTGGTTTTAGGTTTGTGCTTTTACCTGAGCTAGATTAGAATTCAGTAATTTTGGGTTTGTTCAGGACCATTTTGTTTTTAATCTAGAGTTTAGCCATGTTGTTATCCAGCCCCTACTCTCACAACTTTTATTCCCAAGAGCTGATGGCTGGTGTGATAACCAGCCTCCTTAATCTCAGCATACTATTTCTTTCTATAGAAAGAACATAGCTGAGGAAATAGTAAAAAAAAAAAAAAAAAAAAAAAAAAAACCACAGAAAAAACAAGTTTTAAAAACAGTCTTCATGCCAGACTCCTCTTAAATGCTAAGTATCTTCTACTTACCTCTGTGAGTTTAAGTTTCAAAAGTTTTTCTTTCAATAAGCAGTCCAATTTTGCTGAACAGCTCCCCCACCACTGGACAGGATTCTCTTTTTATTTCCTACATCCCCCTCCAGTAGATGCTTTTCTCTTCTTCACATCCTGGCATTGTCCTTTATCCATGCTTGTAAAAAATGTTTATGGAAAAACTGCATCTCTCTTTGGCCTCCACTATTTCCTTTCCTTCCCTAGTTGTTAAGAAAGCTTCTGAACTGTACAAATAACCAAAGAGAGACAGAGACACCTAACAAAATTAAATCTTGTAACCTACGCCAGTTCTAGGCGGAAGAGTATCAACCTTGACTAATTATATAGTTACAAACTGTTTCAAAAGCCTTCTTGCAGCCCCACAGCTAAAGCTGGGGAAGACCTTCCAAATTAAACTCTTGCAGCTCTGTCACATCTCTTTCCCTTTCTGTGCATGCCTATAAGTAATCTAACCAGTGAAGTTCAGTCTGTCACAGCTCTAACTGCACCTCCAAACACCTGCTAAACGTTCAGAAAGTGAGGCAGACAGGTTACACAGCACACTCTTTCTTGAAGAGTAAAGGTCACAAATCTCTCTTGTGTTGCCAGTGAGAAGCAATTCCCTGTCAGCAGACGCAGATGAGGAGATATGAAGATAACCTTTCCCTATCTGTGTTGTGGCAGCCTCTGAAGGCTGTTAATCACTGAAGGCGGCCATTACAATGATGGCTCTGCATGTTGTGCCTGAAGAATAGTGACATTTCATTATCAGTCTGCTAGAGATGCCAAATCAATGGAGAAGTACCTTTACAATTTTCCAAAGGCAGACATGACCAGCAATGCATGCTGCTGCTATATCTGCTAAAGCTTTTGCACTGCTCCCTCACACATTATTAGTAATTTTTCCATGTGCTTGGAACCTCTCTCAGATGTATCAGCCTGTAACCTACCCTGCAAAACCTCTGCTCAAATAACCTTAGGTTTGCAAATGCACATCTTGGCATCTTGCTTTTCTGGGCTTGCAACAATGGCTCATATTCAGCATTTTTCTACTTCTCCATATTGGAAAAGAGCAAAAAGCCAAATGATGCCATTTTTTGTCATAAGCAGTTAAGCAAAGGTCACCTTGAATCAGGACTGATGTTACCTACTGCTTTGTTCTGCAGTCTCCTGAAAGATCCATTTCCCAAGTCACTGAGCATGGGACAGCTATCTATATACCCAGAGCTTAATTCCACCATTAAGTGAAAGACAAACTTGCAAGCCTAAGACCCATTTATGTTTGAAAAGGTGACTTTGAAGTCAGCAAATGAGAGGATCAGTGAGGTGGAAAGGGATCTTTGGAGATCATCTAGTTCAAAACCACTACTCACAAGTGTTAACTACAGCAGGTTGCCCAGGGCAGCATCCAGCTGGGTTCCGAATATCTCCAAATATAGACATTCCACAGCTTATCTGGGCAACATCCCTATAGTAAAGAAGTTTTTCTTATGCAATTGTAGCTCAGTACATCATTCAAATGTTTCTTCCTCTCTTCTCCAAGTAACTTGAAAAGTTGTCTACGAATCTGAAGGGAACTCACCCCAGTCAACTATAGTGGGGTGGGTTCCCTGCCATCATGCATCATCATAAAGTTTTTAAGACAGAAATTTACAGCATAGATTGTTAATATTGAACAAGGATGTTCATTACTGTGTCTATTCTAGTAAACTCAGCAGAAAATATGCAAACCTTGCAGAGTGAACTTTAAAGAATGCCCATCTCACAGCAGTCACTTTTTTCTCCCGCTTTGCCAGTTCCTTGTTATCAGTGCAGATGAAATAGAAAGGTGGGAGATTTAGCAGAGTTTTGCTTTTCCTTTCATTGCAGTATAAGATACTGATGATTATTTACCCCAGTTAGGTTTCACATTAACAACAGAAAAAGAAAAGGAAAAAGAGGGAAAGAAATCCTCTGAAGCTTGGAAGCTTCTAGACTCTCAGGTACACAGAGAACCACTACTGAAGAATGAACTGAGGTGACATACACACAAACAGGTTTGTTTAATACAAAATGCATTTTGTTGAAGTTGGATCACCTATGCTGCCAGTATTTTCTATGACCTAAAAAATACCTGATTATGAAACAAGGGAAATGATGGGATGACAAAAATACAACCAACTTCCAAGCAGTAATTAAGGTAATGCTATAAGATAGTCCATGGCCAGGGAGGGAATTATGGGTCTTTCTTCGGTAAAGCTGAGAAACGAATGTGTCAGATCAGCTACTCAGTACAATAAAAATAAGATAGTTTCCAAAGTAAGTACAAAGTGTAACAAATGTACTGCGTCATTAACTGCAAAGGTTAGAGACACCTAGGCCAAGACAAGATTCTTTTCCCTGAATTTTTATATGGAAATAAAATGTCAGCTGACGTCAGTCTTGTCTGTACCAGTAAACTATATTCTATTAATATGTATAAAATAACTCAACATGAAAAGATTAGTGCAGACAAAGACCACTACATTTAAAGGACCTTGATGTTAACTGGAACAACAGATGATGATATGAAGTTACGGATGACAGTGCTACATGCCACATCAAATTTAGCTCATGTAAACTAACATGATAGTTAAATGATGTTCAAGTATAGCTTCCAGATGGAGGAGATGAAAAAAGTCAGAAAATACTTGCTTAAGATGATTTTTTATGACTTTCTTACTGGACAGACAGACATAATCAGCCAGTAAAGACTAAGGTAAAAAGAACATAGAGTCTTGCAAGAATTGTATCCCACCAAACAAGGATCCATTCATCCATCGCTACATACACAGAACTGTTGACAGAGAGTGTGAAAGAATAAATGTAAATATAGAAAGTTACCAATTTCTATCACTTTTAAAAATTCTGAAAAAAAAAAAAAGTGATATGTGGACATAACTGAGATAAAGCAAAACTTGCCAGGTTCTCAGTTTGAAAAGCAATAGTTTATGACTTAATAAACTTTTTCAATATTTAGTGTTCCCTTTTTATATAAGATTGTCCTATACTGTTTTCAAGCAGATTGCTATATTGCTATTGCTATATTGCTCATGGGCGAAGAAGAGTTGCAGAGAGATTTTGACAAAATACAGGGCTCGACAATCACCAATCACACACGGTTTAACAAGAGTAAGTTTTGGATTCTGCACCTGGGATAAGAGACAACCCTGGATATATCCACTGACTGTGGGAAGAGACTGGAGAACAGTCCTGTGGAAAGGGATCTGGGAGTTCTGGCTGGCAGCAAGGTGATTCTGAGTCAGCAGCGTGCCCTGTAAGCCAAAGGGCCAACTGTACCCTGGGTGCGTCAGGCCCAGCACTGCCATCGGGTGGAGGAAGGGATTGTCCCATTTTGCTCTGCACTAGTGTGGCTTCAACCTTGAGCAGGGTGGGCAGTTTTGAGCACCACAATATAAGAAGGACATAAAACTATTAGAGAGCGTCCAAAGAAGGGCTACAAAGATGGTGAAGAGTCTGGAGGGCCAGATGAATGATGAGCGGCTGAGGTATCTTGTTTTGTTCAGCCCAGAGCAAAAGAGACTGAGGGAAGGCCTCATGGCAGCTGCAGCTCCTCTCTCCGCTGACAGCGACAGGACCCATGGGAATGGCACAGAGCCACATTAGGGGAGGGTCAGATGGGGGTTAGGGAAAGGTTCTTTAGCAGGGGGTGGTGGGCATGGAACAGGCTGCCCACGGCAGTGGGCACAGCCCCAAGCTGCTGGAGTTTGGACAACACTCTTAGACATAGGGTTTGAAGTTAGGGTGGTCCTGTGTGGAGCCAGGCGTTGACTCAGTGAACCTTGTGGGCCCCTTCCAACTCTGTGATTCTATGATTCTATCAAGTAGTGATTCCAAAAATGTTCTAGTTGCAATAGAGATATTTTTAGAGTTCTTCATTAAAACCAAACCACTACATATGAAGACAACCAACAGTAAGAAAATAAAGATTGAGATAAAAAACTTCTCAATTAAAACAGTGTATCAGAAGATACATGCTTGCATTATGGACAATAAGATGTAAGTCTTAGTCTTTAAATGGAACTTATTAGATCAATCCAGCAATTAACATACAATAATATGATTGTCAGATGCATTATAAATACAAATACAGATATGTATGAGAAGCAGTCTAAGCTCCAGAACAAAGTAGAGAATTCACTCCATAAGCAGAAAAAAAATGGTCTTCAAGCATTTAAAGCACTAGAAATGGTTATTAGGTAATTGTTTATGTCTTGGAACATGTGTATTAATTTCTTTTCAATTGTAGTTTTCCACTGATAAATACAACCACTGTACCACCACTCTCATTACAATATAGGAATAAAAGGGGGGAAGGCAAAACTAACATAGGAGAGGAAAGCAGAAATACTGGATTAAATATTTACGGCACCCGATTTTCTCTCATGAGGCTCAGAGATATGTTTTAAGGCTGCCTATGAATTTGCCAAGCAGCTGTACTGTAGGATAGAACAAGAATGCTGTACTGAATTTAAAGGCCATTTAAATTCGGTAAATTTAAGCTTGAGTGTATTACACTCAAGATTTAGCCAGCATAAATGCAGAGTAAGAGCCAGCATGCAAACATACAAATCCCTGACCTTTTTGTCATAACTAGAGCCACTAGCCTTAGGATCCCAAAATGTAATGAAGACTACGAGAAATGTCTATACACATAAAAAATGTATATACATATCCACTAAACCGAACTCGGGACAGACAGTTTATGTTGGCAGAAAGTTCCTCAACCAAAACACACTATGTTGACAAAAATATTTTTTTAAGTATAACCGTGGTATAGCCACATCCACTTTGGTATAGAAAAGAAGCAACAGCAGACAACCTTAATCAACACTGCCACTGCAGAAAGTTTGAAAGACAATCAGCCTCCACTTATGCTAGCTACCATGTAATCTTCTAGATCAGTCTTAGATATAAACAGATGAAGGGGGCTGCTGACTGGCAGCTGTAAGTGGAAGAAAAGGCTTTCTCTACCCTCAGCCATGAGATAGTTCCTTGCTGCCGGATAAATTCTCCAACAGCCTTCTTCATGTTCAGCTTCTCCCACTATTTTGCAACAACAGCTTAAAAAGTGAAATTAGGATGGAGAAGGCAACTTACACTCTCCTCCACATTTATTCTCCACAAGAATTAGCTTGAAGGGGAAAAAAAGAAGAAAGGTAATATAGGAACCATAAAATATAGAGTAGTATTAATAGGATTTGCTTAAAACTCTTTAGGAGAAAGGGCAAAGAAGAGCACTGATTTTATGCTCTTCTTCACATTCCTTTCCATACACATCCCCAAACAGGACAAAACAATAGAAACATTGGGCTACAGTTTTCCTGCCATAAAGGGCTGCACCGTGTTGAACTATACTGCACCCACAGAGAAAATGCGAAGCCCTTAGATAATGTTAGCATTTAGTGAAATTATAAAGCTAAGTTCCTTGAAAGCATTGTTTGTTCATTTTTTACCCAGAAGATATAGAACTGATATATTTTCATCTTTCCTTGTAGAACACTAAATACTGACTTAATTCTCTTTCCCAGACTCTTACACAAAGTTTTCTTTTCTTTTGTTCTTGTTGGGTTTTGGTTGTTTCTGTGTGATTTTGTTTATAAATGCAATGGGAAGGAAATAATAAGTTTCTATAACTGACTAGAGTTTCTCTGTCAAATCAGAATATTTTTGAAGCTTGGATAAAAAAAGAGTAACAAAATGTTTAGGTAATTTTTATTTTTTATTTTTTACCCTGGCAAAATTCCACGTATTTTTAATGAAAAAAACCTGCATTTGCCATGACTTTTAGAGAGCTGTCATTAGCTTGATCACACACATCTACTAACATAAAGATATGGGCAAACCTTTTTGTCCAATTCCCTGAAAATCTCAACCTTTGATAAAAAAGAACACCAAAAGAAAGGTAGTAATAATGTGGCTGATGTTAACTTGAACAGTTCAGATGCTTAAGTTTTATGTGATTCCATGCTTCCGGAATATGGATAATTTGGTTTCTGGACTAATAGCAATTTGGATGGTTATTTCATTATTTCATCTCAACTGGGTTTTTGAGGAAACGTTTGCTGATTTGTGGGTATGCTGTTTTTATTTACCAATGAAATATTATACTGAAATACAGCAAAGGCATTTTCCCATTTCTGTTATATATAAAATAATAACAATTCAGCAGTACCCCTGGAGGATTTCTTAGTGACAAAATTCTTCCAAGGGTTATTTTATGTTCTGTTTTATTTTTTTGTTGTTGTTCATGCTTTCAGTTTGTCAGCAATTGAATCAATAATTTACTTGGACTGTCATGTTTTCTGTAATATAAATAGTACATTTAAAATAACAGTCTTGAAAAGCCCTATTTTCCTTAGGTTACACAACATCCCAAAAAAAGGAGACTGAAAACCACCGCACAATAATTTCCATGTTTTGAGTTCCAAAGGAAAGCCATCCGCAGGGCTTCTGTTCCTGTTCTTTAGAGGCTTAGGATAAATGCAAGATGATCACTCTGCACATGTTTTCTAAACAAAGTGTATGATAGTGCTTTTTGTTTTTCCACTGCCTATGAATGTGGCATTTTACTCCTATCCTTAAAAATACTTTTGATGGATGGGTTAGGACATACCAAAGAACCTCCTTTCTTAGCGGCTCGCAAAAGATGACAGAAGACAAGTACACATTGCTTTCTAGGCAACAGTCATCCTGAACTCCAGTTGATATGACTGATACTGTCTATTAATATAAAGAAAAGAAAAAAAATCCCCCATTGTATCCACCCTCTTCAAAGCTTTGTAGCTATATTGGCTGTGTCATCCTGATTCTTAGAGAGATCACACAGTATATTTTTTATTATTTTAATGAGATGGGAAAAATAATGACATGACATCAATGGATATAAAAGCAGCTGCAACTAACACTGTCTTGCCTTATGAGAACAGTTTTGCCCGGATTCAGAAAGGTTTTAGTATTATTCCTCATTATTCCTGATATTTTGAGGAGGAAAAAATACACTGAGAACAATACAGGCAAATAAAAAACATGGAGTCTGCCAGAAATACCAAACGCAGCATACTACACTTAAGCATGTGTGATCTTATTTCTGGAGATATGTGTACTATTTGGTCTAAAAACAATGTACCGTTGTTAAAAAAGATAATGGAATATAATTACCATGGAGGCTATTTTGCAAAGGATCACAGGAAGGCAACATAAAAGCAGAAAAATCCTTTTACTAGGCTTAGAGTTTTGTCACTGTGAACTTTCCAGTGCTGAAGACAACTTACTACAATTGTTTTCCCATCACAATTTCTCAAAAACACAAGGGCTGAAATAATACTAAACTCAAGATTTCCAGATTGAGATGAATAGTACACCATGCCACACTTCAAAACTACAGTCTGACTCAAATGGTTTAATATTCCTTTCCCCACGAAGAAACTAACACTGAAAAAGTACTCAAAAGAGAACAACACTGACCCAGATTGAGCTGCAGATTTTGGTGCTCATTTTGAACATGGAACAGCAGTTTAGGGAAACGGCTTTTTTTTTTATGAAGGAGCTGTTTAATTAGCAGCAGAGAATGCTCCCTACCAAAATTGCTTGTACAAATACATGCTTCAGACTTCATATGTGCATTACATTGTCCTCATGACCAGGCACCTGGTTGTCTTCTCCACTCCCGTTTCTTACGAAGCAGTTAAGCAGCTCAGCGATTTGATGAAATGCTTTCTCATGACATTCTGGAAAATGATTCAACTAATGGCTTGGAGGGCAGGTCCAATTTTTTGCCTCATTGTCTGTGTTCTGACTCCAACTCTGCATAATATTTTGGAGAAGGTTTGCCTTTTCTGTGCTGCGCCGAGTAAATATTTTGTCAGTTGTTAAGGATGAGCTACAGAGTAAGACCTGTCGGCATATCCAAATTCAGCAGCAAGACTTGGAAGTGCGTTAGAACTTTTTCCAGATTGTGATTTGTAATGTATTTCAGAAGCCAGCAGAAAACCAACCACTTGAACCATTACAGAAAGGCTGAATGAACCCTTTTCAGAGCAGTGAAAATGTTTTTCCACACAGCTGGAAAAAAAATCATTAACGCTAGCAGAAAGGGCTGGGTGACAAACAGGGAAGTTCATTTCCCAGTGGGTGCATGGTGTGGCACCTACTCCGACCAAGAACAAGACCTGAGCTGCACTGAGGAGAGAAATCTGATTGAGATGAGGCAAAAATACTGCAAGGGTCAGTATTAAAGTAACGTTTTGAAAGCGAACTGCATAGCTCACAGACATATCTACATTCACAGTTTGGGAGGAATGAGCAAAGAAAATGCAAATAAAGGCTGCCTTGCTTCCTGTCGCCAAAGAGGAGCTATAGAGAAGGCACAAATTAAGACTAAACAAAGACTCATTTCAGGAACCTAATTATTTGATCTCTGCTGCAGCCAGGCAATTACTTGAAGTGATGATCACTAAAACTGAATTCCGCTGCTTAAGTTCAGCTTATAAAATACTATATAAAGAGAATGAAAAGTGAGTGCAACTATGCAACTCAACAGAAATCTATAACAGTGTCATGGTAACTGCTTGTTTGTACTTTTTATGTTATGTCTAATGTCTAATGTAAAATCTCTAAAGTAATAATCTGTGGAAAAAAGGAAACAGATCCATATGCTTGGTGCAGTTGTGCGGACCACTGAAGAAATAAAATAAAAGATCACTTTTCTTCCCAATAAGAGAATCCCTCCTTGTTTAATTTTGCGAGTAGCTGTATTAAAACATTTTGTATCTTGAAGATAGTGCGTCAGAGCTATTGTCTTTGTTTTACTGTTATATTGGTGCTGAAAAATAATTTTTCCACTTTGCAATTGTGAGGTAAAAAAAAATCTTAAATCACTGGTAAGAACACAAAGGATGGAAAGGACCACCAGGAAAACCAAGACCATGAGGAAAGACAAACTGAAAAAATGATGTTTCTGTCCTCAGTAGAAAATACACTCGAAGAAACTTCTGTCATTACCAAAGCTATGCAACGGATAAATGGCAAGCAGTTTCACTTCCTTCCTTCCATCCATCTATTCATCCTTCCTTACTTCCTACCTTTCCTTCCTCCCTGTTTTTCTCCTTTTTCTCTTTCCCTCCCACTCTCCCACTCCTTACTTTTCTTCCCTCCTTCCTTCCTCCCTTTATTTCTTCTTCTTCATTTTTTAATGCTATTTAGGGGTACAGTCTTTACACTGTAGACTTTAGATGAATGTCTTCAATCAGGACATTTTTTAGTTAGCCTTAGAATTGAGCCAGAGTAGTTATTCTAATCACCAACCAACCTTCACTCATGGCACACTTAGAGCAAAAAAAAAACCAGTCCTTGAGTGAAGGGGATTCTGAAAAGCTAGTAGAAGGCCAGAAGGATTTAATTTTTGTTGCAGCTATAGTTCGCTATTGGCAACAACATCCAACATGTCTTGCTGACTTGCAACACAGAGGCATAAGTTGATAAAATCTACAAATTTCAATTTGGAAGAATAATGATTCTTGTCAAAACTTAAAATTTGCACTGTGAAAAACATTTCCAGTACTGTTTCTAAATCATGTTTTTAAACTTACCTTCTTGTTCTCTCTTCAGCCACAGGGACACCACATTAGACAAATAAAAGCACAGTCTTGCATTTTTTGTCCAGACTAACACTTCGTAAGTACTGGTTCTCCCCAGAAGTGTGCTGTCCTCCTGTCTCATCCAATTTCAGGAGCTTTCCACTATGCCCTCAGGCCAAGGGCTCCTACCTACCACCATCCTCCTTCCCTTCTCTGTCTGTTGTGTCATCCATGCCATACTCAAAGCGCAGAGTGCCCCTCCATGGCTCATCACAGCCCTCTCTTCATCCTCCTCCTCCTTCCCTGTCTGAGGCTTCATGTACTTTTTTTTTCCCCCAGTCTTCTTCCTCTTCCTTCCATCCACAAGTCAATCTTTTCTGATTCATCAGGACTGAAGCAGAAGTGACACAACCAGCTAAGGAGGCCACAGGCAAGGAGCGTGTGCTGTCCTGTCATCCTACTGCAGCTCACATAGCAGCACTCGCCTGCAGCCACAGCACTGCAGCATGGCGAGGGTGCAAACTGTGAGACAGAGCACCTCAGAGCCCTGTGCCAGGATTGCACACGCTCTGCTTACAGATCTACATGTGCTGTTAAAAAAAATTGCTAGAGGAATATAAAACTTCTGGGGAAAGCCTAGAGGAGAAGGACTGGTTTGTGACGCACACTGTTCTCTGTTTTGAGAAAGGATTTTTAATCACCTTTCACAAGGAGGCAAAACTACAGATAAAAAACAACAACAAAAGATGCCAAATAGATATTCACAATTCATGCCATACTTTTCAGGCTTCTTCTGTGAACTACACTGCAGAACAGCCAGAATAGCATGCTTACATGTATTTATTTGCATATAAGACCAAGAAAGGACTATTCTTAAAAAGTACGTACAGTCCAAATAAAAGTCATTGCTTCAAAAAAAAAAGCAAAAGGGATCGCTTTCCTCAGTAGTCTGTCTCAAGAAGGCATGTTCCACTTGCTTATCAACCATAAAACTTGACTGAGGTTAAGTGAATGAAGGGAGAGAGTCAGTGACTAAGTAAAGAGATAGCAGATAACAGAATCAGGAAATTAGGTATATGCCAGTAGAGGATTACCTATACAGACACAGTCCTCTGATCTGCTCTATTTGGCATCTGGCCTGGAAGAAACTACAGTGCATGTACACTCACTGCGTATGTCTGGTTTCAGTAATGCACACGCACTGCCTAACTCCCAGTTCCACCACGTTTCTGAAAACATTCTGCAGACAAGCATTTTTTTCTTGCATGCACATGTTTAAGTTACTTGCTTGGAAGAAATGCATCATTTCTGGGGTACCTGTCAATTCAGATTGCAGTACTTACTTCTTCAGGCCCAGTGACTGAAAGCAAGTTTCTGCAATTTTGTTTACTGTCATGAAGACATTCACACTGCATCTTGAAAGCACACAAGATGACATATTATGACGAAAGAGCTTAATAAGGCAGGTAAATATCAAACAGCAATTCAATAGAAATTGAAAAAAAATTAAATTTTACTTAGAAAGGTTTAATTATATATATTTTAAAATCCGTGAACGCGCTTCTTAAAAAGCAAACTACTGGATAATTCCTTGCTGCACTGAAAAAAATGACCAAACTTGTGTGAATGGCAAAGGGGTAAGATTGCATTGCTTATGTCAAAACAGTAACTACATCAAATAACAAAATTAATTAGGAATATGTTTTGCAGGATTGGCAGAGTATGTGCACAGCATTGGAAGGATAAAGACATAATATCAACTAAATAATTTTTCAGAGGCAAGAACTAGACTTGTGTAAGTTTTCAAGGTTTTTCCTTATTACATGCATTATCTAGCATTTTGAAAGACACATCTGATCTCTCTGAGGAAAAAAAAAACTTACTTTAACTTTATTTAAAAAATGATTCAGGAGAACTAATAAAGTAATCTTAACTTCACCAACAGTGAGACAATATAGAAATGTTCTTCTGTTTTTGTGCTTTCACACAACATGAAAAAGAATAAAGCAGTGAAAAGCTAGAAACAACTGGAGAAAAGATTCCCCTAGCAGAAGGTCCATGAGGACAGCTGGACGGTTATCTTCATGTGCGATGTATACAAAAGTAGAGTTTAATCTAACAGCACAACTGGAATTTCACACCACACTCATCTCAGTGGGTAGCCCATGTAAATCTCTGTAATTTCAGCAATATAAACCACAGTACAAGTCTTTCAAGCCTATGGTGCAGAAAAGATGCAGGAGGTCTTCAGGAGAGCCTCCTGCCTCCATTGGTCCTCTGTTCCTTGGGACACAAATATTGAACCTTTCAGAGGTTCTGTGTAGAACCTTGCACACAGCCCCAGCATGTGTGAACTAAATATGTCTTCACACTCAATTTATAGTTACCTTTTTCATATGGTCATCCAACCTTCCATCCAAAGACCTAGTCAGGATTCCTTTTTGCTAGTAATCTGGAAGGACAAGACTGTTGTGATTCAAGCTTTCGAAACATCCTTCATTTTCATCTAGATATGCTGTTGATTTTGTCAGAAGATTGCATTTGGGAGGGATGAGAAACCAAACTTAACTGAACAGTGGGGTGAAATAAAAAATAATTTACATCCATGGCTATTCTCTAGCCTTAGTCTTGAGAATTGTAATGAACCACAAGTCTACAGAAAAGAACTTGTCAAATTCTTAATCGATTTTTTCCTTTGTAAAAGTATGATTTATTATCATTTCCAAAATTATCTTCCACAGACTACTGCAACAACAAACACAAGTCCATGCTGATCAGAACATCATCTCACTGGCTGATCTAATCTCACCAAGAGAAAGGGAGGCTTATAAAAAAACGCTGAAAGACTAAACATTGCAACTAGTGCCAAGTTCCACTTGACTCATTCTATATGAAAGCTGAGGCCCAAATAGCCAATGTTCTTGTCTGCCACAGGCTCATGTTCTCAAGTATAAAAACATTTTATATTTGCCAGTTATATTTCCAGGAATCACCAAGTTCTATTAAAGAAGACATTTAGTAGCTCATATGACACCACATACTATATTTAATTTTCTCTTTCAAATGCATTAAGAAATGTTTTGTCAAATATAAATTCTTCACAAACAGAACATAATCTGGATGGCTATGACTACACAGATGTCTATGTGTGACAGAGATTTTGGAAAGCATAGGCTCTAGTTCACCTTTTCTGAAGGGTCCACGATTTTACAAGGTCAAACCAGAAACTTTCAAATTAAAAAAAGCAAAAAACCAAAAACTAGAAATGAATGCACAGAAGTAAGAAACAGCCATTACTCTGCAGTTCATACTGCAATTCAAAAGCAACAGAAACAAAGGCATGCAAATAACTTCCCTATTTTTGTTTTTCTGGTAGGATTTTTAAGTAACCAGGAACTTTTCAGTTAAGGAAAAAAACAACAACAACAAAATATGAAAAGTCAGCGTATTCCAGTGCTATTCTCCCTGGCTACAGTGCCAGAAAGAAGATAGAAGCATTTGGCATTTCTGATCTTCCTTCTAGAGGGAAGCAGAGAGTCGCACTTTCTTATCCCAGACTGCAAGTGTATGCTGGTGTTTTGAGACAGAACAGGGACATATCAGAGGCCAGATCACCCCTTTCCATAGGTGTCCCAGCCACAGCTGACCCATGGGACGGAGCGGGAGGAAGCGGTACAGGGTGATATGCTGTGGCCTGGGCAGGGGCCCGGCTGCGGGTGCCTGGGATCAAGGACAGAGCAGGAGAGGCATGGTTCCGCCCGACCTCATCAAGAAGGAATCCTGGAAAAAGTAATCCCAGGATCTGCTGGGATTTGCAGGCCTCATAGAAAGGCGTATTTGGAAGGAGCACAAGATAGAAGCAGTCTCCTTTCTAACAATTGAGAGGTCTGAAAGAAATTGGGCTGATGCTGGTCTCTGTGGTGAGCAGGGACAAAACTCCACTTGCTGAGCTATCCCTGTCACGGCCTGGTAGGCAGCCAGCAACCACCACAGCACCTGGGGTAGTATTACACTCTGCATGCAGGCCTTTTTTTTAAAACAAACAAACAAACAAACAAACAAAAAAAAAAAAAAAAAACCCAAACCCCCCAGACTTACTAGAAGTGGTTTTAGTTGCTTGTTTGTTTAGACTTCACCACTGGTACTCTGGGGAAACAACTCTCTTCAGGGCAAAGATGTACTGTTTGTTTTTAAAATAACCTGATAGGCAAAGCCTGCAGGGTGGATTGGTCTGTAACATGCAGGAAAATCACATACAATGGTAATGGATTCAAAGGTTAATGCAGAGTAAATGAGGAAATTAATTAGGTTAATGAATGCTTTCAGCCAGCCACCCACCACCCCTTCATCCAAACATAATGGCATCACCGCACTCCAAATCTGGCTGTATCTCCCAGAGGAGTAAGAGGAATCAGAGACCACATAACCCTGCCAGATGCAACAAGTGCAAACTCTGAGTGTGTAACTCCAAACTACTGTACTGGACACAGCCCCTGCTAGGCCACAATACCACATGGATTGACTGGCTTCATGCTGGGAAAGCCATGCTGACAGCTGTCTGGCTTCCTGTGGTGCACAGTTTACTGGATTTTATGCTGCAGCTGAAGGAAACTATTCTTTTTAAATATGTTTGCATCACTGAGCGTGACCAGTTTTACTTACTGGCCATCATGCAGGTGAAAGGCCCATCCACTTCCCAACCGATCTTTATAGTGCTGGACACTCATACCAGCTCCTGAAAAGCCCATGGGTAGCTAAGTTGACATCCTAGCACAGCTTCCATTCCCACAACATTTCAGATTTCAGACTGCTTTACCAGTTCCAGGTGGCCCTGTTTGCACAGGGGTGAGACAAGGTGACCCCCAGAGACCCCTTCTGACCTCAGTCATTGTATGATTCTCCTGTGCACTGAGCTTTCTGGCTGGACCACAGTTTCCATAATGTGGTTACTCCTCATTTCCAACCAGCCACACTGGAGAGATACAAGTTCAGCCACAGAATACAATAGGAAAAAGCAGTTCAGGTCTGAACTAGATCAGAATGAATTATTTTGTGACATCCAGATTTAAAATGTTTGAAATACATATAAAAATAAAACATACTGGTACAAAATAAGTAAATTTAAAAAAATCAGAACATTATTTTTTTGTTTCCATTAAAGATAGAGTAAATACATTCTACAGATAGATATATTAACAAGACGCAAATAATGGCTGTGCAGGCTACTGTATGTCCATACAATAGTGTTGCTTTTGGATCTGCTGGATGCGAGACTCTGCAAAGGCAGGTGCTAGGGCAAGTCTATCTGTGCTGTATTTACAGTACTTACAATGTATCTTTGCTAAGCTCTATCATTCCATTGGGAAAGAAAAAAAAAAAAGAGAAACAGTCTGCTGCATCTTCTGGCGTATTTGGGGCCATGGAGGAAAAAGAGGAATAATTAGTGCAAACTCCCAGGAAGCTAAACAGCTGCAAAATCTGCTGCCCTTGTTGGGGAAAACCTTTTTTCAGTGCAAGAATAATAAGGGATTAGGAAAGGTTTAAAATGAGTCCAAGGCTAGGGAGCCACAGCTTTAAATTCAGCAGCATTAACAAGTAACAAGCTCACATCTGTCTCTAATAGCACCAGGAGTAGTTGAAGCGTTACACCTAGTCAGCTAGGTCAACTATGTGTAAATTACTTAGTGTATACAACATATTTTCTCTGTCAGGCTAAAAAAAAGCAGCTCTGTGCTCCATGAAAGGCAGATGGTGATTGCCTCATTTTGTGTGTGTGCCGATGTGCGAGGGATTATCAGTATGAACTGCAAGGGGATACTGGACCCATGGATCTGCTTACAGCTCAGGTGCCTCCCGTTAACTGAGGGTGTTGGAGCAGGGAAACAGATCTACCAGTGCCAGTGTGAGATTGTGGATCTCCTGTAAGACTCCTAAGGGTCTCAGCCTGATCAGCTTATCCAAAAGAGGATACAGGACCTCTCCCTGCATGGAAAACAGAAATACAAAACAAAAAATGAAGGGGCTCTTCAGCGCAGCAGTGAAAAGCACAACAAGCTGAAGTCAGACCAGTCAGAAATTTGGAAAAGAATTAGCAGTGACAATGAGTAATGACAGGAGCAAGCTGCTAAGGAAAACAGAAGATTGTTTATCTCTTCGGTTCATGACCAAATGCCTTTCTGGAAGATAAACTTCAGTGAAACAAAAATTACTTGTCTCACTACAGGTGCAAGTGAAATGCTATGGCCTGTGTTAAACAGAAGGTCAGACAAAATGATCTAATACTCTTTTCTGGCCTTAAATGCCATGAATGTCTGGGTTTGTCTGCGTGGTATTTAGTTGGTAGGTGAGAACTCGCTCTGTTTCTGAATCTGGATGTATCCAAGCCAGTGAGGAATCTGGAGCTGTGTAGCTGTGGTTAGCACGGTGCACAATCCAACCTCATCAGCTTGCTCCTAGCTTGGAGCTGGCTGATGTCCGTCCAGCCCTGAGCACAGAATAAAGCTGCATGTCTGCAAAATACCACACAGACACACCTACCCCAAACCAGCAAAGCAACCGCCTTCATATTTTCCCAGATAAGGAGACAAAAGGCATGTCTGTGCCACATGCCGGAACGTGGTGTGGAGACCTCTGCAATGGCATTCACTGTGCCAGCTGCGTGGCCCATGGCAGCTCTGCCATCGCCAGCAGGGCCTGGCTGAGAGACCAGCCTGTCCCCTGGGTTCCAGTGTATGCTAACCTGGCTACACTGCTGCAGAACTGAGCCCTTTTAGAGGCACAAGTGCTCTCCTACATGGTGCCTGAAGACAACCAGCCAACATAATGTGGGTGGGCACAAAGCTTTCTTGCTTCCTGTCCAAGGTAAAATACATATGGGATTCATAGGGATAGGAAGAATAGGGGCTCAAAACATGCTCACTGGTCATGGCTGGAGCTTAGCTGCTCCAAAAGGACAACCTGCATTCCCCCTCCATCAAACTTAACACCTGCTCGGTGATCTTTTTCTCAGCATGAACCAAACCAAAGCAATTCTGACTGCAAAAGGAGTGACGCTGTCACGCTTGTTCTGTGGTCAGTATCTGAAGAGTAAAATGATGAAAGATGTGATAAGAATGTGTGTCGGATGGGCAAAGAAGGCCAAACAAGGTATTCTAATAGGATACTTTAAGGATATTCTAATATCACCACCTAGTCTACTTCTACTGAAAACGGAGTGAGGAACACATTGAAAATCTCCATTTCTCAGCACAGAGCTCTGCACAAACCAGAACAATACAGCTTGAGCAAAGAAGACAGAATGTGGTCCTGAGGGAAGACTGTTTCCCAGAAGGGCTTATGGTGTTGGACTGAATTCATGATGTGAAGAAGTATTCAAGTAAAACTACATACCAAAAGTGAAAATAAGACATTTACTCCAATTTTGACCATTTAGCCCCAAATGGAAAGCACAGGGAAGAAACATGGAACAAAGGATTGAACATTTCTATTTTGAAAATATCTTAAGATTTGTAAGAAGTACCAGAAGTTTACTGTACATGGAACTATATTAAAAAATAGAAATACAAATGTAGGAAACAATAAATATAAGCTAATCTTTTAAGCTAAACTCTTCCGTAGGAGACTGTACTTACTGTGAGACATAGTCTCCCCCAGGAATGAGAGACTCTTCATCATGTAACTTTTAAATCATTCGGCTGTAGATTTAAAGAAATAATGCAGCTCTTCCAAGGACTAATAAGCAGCAACCCCATTCAATCTGTAGTAGCCATGATTCTATCAGAAGTACTGACGTTGTAATAAATGTGAAAGATGAAGCTAAAAAAAAATCACTGATACTTAGTACATAGCACTGAAAGTTAAGCCTTTCTTTCAGTGGTAGTGAAGTAGGTGACACATCCTACGTTCACAGCACTGTCAAGTATTTCATGACATCTGAAATTTTTTCTTAAGGCATCAGGTCTTTGATTTATATTATTAGCTGTTAATCTCAAGTTTTATTCAGTAAAAAAGGTTTTCCAATCCTTCATGATGTGAAGAGAAGCTTAAAACAGACACTTTAAGAATTAAACTAGGCATATTTCTCAGCCTCTGCTCTTTCTAATCCTGGCCATTCATATGTTAATGCTTGCAGGCTCACCTTCCAAACCACTGACACCTGGTAAAGAGCCCAAAAATACTGGCACCATCACAGGATGCTCAGGGTTGATCCGCATATTTCACACTGAGACTACGTAAAGAAATACTCAATGAGAAGGACTGGTGCACAAGCAGTGCTAGCACATACGACTTACTCCACAGGATAGCGCCTGAAAGCATGCTGTGTAGTTATGTGGGTGGACAGTTCCTTGAAAGAATAATACCCAGCTGAATGAGCAGAGTGTTTGGGAAAAAGGCACTGGGGGTGAAGGGAGTTAAGCAGTGTTTCAGCTACTGCACATCAACAACAAAACACAGTAAATATTTAAAAGAATACACGTTAATCACAAAACAGAAATATTCAGGATGATAACCTCAAAAAGTTAAGTTTTCCTATAACCATAGGACCTTAGAAGTTGAAAACTCTCCTTCCTCTATCTCTGTTGTGCACCAGTATGATCCTCAAGAAAACACCACTTCTGTTGCTGTGCTAGGAACAAAAACAGGATGGATAACAGACATTGGAAACTCTCCATTTGCCTTTACCACGAGGGTATTTTTTTCCCATGGATCATAAGCAGGGCAGTCGGGCATTCCCTTGAGGCAAACAGAGATGTTTTCAGAACATCATGCAACGGGAATACTCCCTGACAACATGTCTATAATAATATGTTCTAAGCACAATTTTCTGTGCTGCACCTCAGGCATATTTTTATGCCCATTCATTTGCGCTGAACCCGCATAGAGACCAATACAACTACACAACAACCTTTTAAAAGCAGGGCGTCTCATTTAGTCACACAAATGCTCTTAACTAGTCAACAGGTCCATAAAATTTTCTGAGAAAGGATCTGTGTATCATCATTATCCAGTTTCTCAATCAGCAAGGTGGAAAAGGTTATGATGAAAGAAATGTACTTAGTCACAGAGTATCTGGTGAGAGGAAGGATTCCAACCACTCCTTGTACCAGCATCCGGTTTCCTTACGCAGCCTCTGTGGCCAGACTTTGATAAAGAAGAGAAAAGTGAGACATGACCAAATACCATTCAAGGCTTCACTGTGGCTAGACTCAATTAAAAAAAGGAAAATTATGAGTTTGTTTCAGTCCCTTAAGGCCTGAACCAGCACACAGCTAACGTTAGCACCACCCCAGGTGGTATTTCCCCAGGCAGAAACAACAGGTCAGCATCGATTACATGCTTGAGGGCTGTGCTGGACATCCTGGTTCGGTTCTCTGCGTAGTAAACAGAACCTCACTAGCTCCTTTCCTGCACGTCTGGTAGGAAGCAGAAATGCTGGTGGGGCGTCAGGCAGGGCCACATGCACACCGAGAAGCATGCAGCACTGTCTGAACAGGCTGCCCAGGGAGGTGGGGGAGTCACCGTCCCTGGAGGTGTTCGAGAAACATGTGGATGTGGCACGGAGGGACATGGTCAGTGGGCATGGTGGGGATAGGTGGATGGTTGGACGAGATGATCTTAGTGGTCTTTTCCAACCTTAATCATTCTATAGTTCTATGGTTCTATAGCTTCGGTAGATGCCTTGTTATGAACATAGCAAGAGGAAGATTTTTGACTCTCCCATGCTCTCACAACAGCTGCTGTCTCTTTGCACTTTAGTTGCAGTAGTCCTGCTCACTGAGAAAATCATTTCTCTGTGCTGCTGATGGTCCTTTCCTTTTCACATCTGGAGACTGTTAACTGTTTCCCATGTGGTCTGAGTTTTAGCAGCAAAAACACTCCAAGAAATTCTAGTAAAATTGATTTATTTTTATTAACTGGACACTGAAAACCAAAATAATGCTGTATGAGGAACTTTATTTTCCCTTCCTCTTCACATTGACATTTCACCTTGACCTGTCCTATGAAATAAATAATAAGGGAACCTCATGTTTTACTGATTGGAAGCTCAGAACGTAAAAGGTCAAAAGCTGAAAATAATTTAAGTGTGACATCTCTTCTGTTTAGGCAAGCTTAAGTATCTATGAGCAGCGGAAGTTCCGGCTAAAACTCAAACTCCATTCTGTGAGCCTGACTGCTCTGTGGTTACTGACAGCTTACAGCAACTTCTGGTTTTTGCAAAGACATAATTTGCTGTCATGGGAAGAATAGTAGTATTGGAAACTGAGCACACTGCTTCAAAACTTCAAGGATTGAAATACTGCATGAGCAAAAAAGATACATATATGTATATGCACATTTTTCAACTGCATGCTTGCTTTCTCAGTTTAGTTTTTGAGGCCATTGCTGCTAATATGCCAGTTATTCTATATTTTTATTTACTTACTTTTTAATAACAGGTCCAGTTGCCTGTGAATCAAAGGCACTTGATATGTATCAGGCAATGTCTGCACCAGAAAGCTGAGCTACAGAAGACTGCAGCTTGAGGCTTTCTGCTGCTGCTGCTGCCATGGCAGGAAGCAAGCTCCCGCCGCGATAGTGCTGGGAGGGGTACCTCATTTTGGGATTTATGTCATGGAGAAAGGTGATGTAGTGAAGGACACAGAAAGACTGCACTTGGCTGGCTTATATCTCATTTATAAATGGGTGTAGATAGGCTGCAGAACGCACAAGCTGTAACGTGGTGCAGCAAACCTAAACAACAGCTCCTGCCTCAAGCAAGTGCTGGCTTCTGGGGAAGGGGTTTATTGCTCTGCATTCATCACCAGATACTCAGGAAAATGAAACAGAACAGTTCTTATTTCTACTACAAATCATGCACAGCGCCAAAAATCTTTGTCACAGCCAGAAGAAAAGCAAAGGTTTTCCTGTGATTGCTGAAAAAGTAATACCTTTTTATTTTATTTTATTTTATTTGACCAATTGCTTTGAGATTATGGAACAGAATGTAATTTTTAAAGTCTTGTATACCATTCCCACTTAGGAAAAGGAGGAAAAAAACAGAAAATCGTAAGATAATGGAGGAAGTCCTGCAGTGTAAGAAATTATCTTTGAACATTTCGAAAACTGTACAGTGGAGCCTTCCAGCCCATAGCCCAATGGAAGTCCTCTGAAGCAAAGCTCAGGCAGGGAGGGGGCGCCTACCAAATTCCTACTAACTGGTATTGAGGACAGCTAAAGATACTAGCCTCTGAAAGAATAAAAGAGATGGAAGTTGTGGGCTAACTTCTTCAGAAACACCACTCCTTCTGAGGGAGAAGTAGGTGTACGTGCATGGATAGATATAGGCTAATGCCTATAAATAACCCCAAGCTGGCAGCTCTATGGCAGTAACAGAAGCCAGACTGTGGTAACAGCCGGCTTCACTGCAGAAATTTCCATCTTAATGCCATCTTCCTTCTTGCCTTGGGAGATGCACTGAAAACAGGTCTGGATAGTATATTAAAACTCTATCATGCTTTCAACAAGGTTTCACAAGGTTACACTTGTAATTTTTCACCATCATTTTAGAAAACTAAGTTACATTTTCTTTGGTTCTCTATGCAATAACCTATAATATTCCCAAATTTCACTGTTCATATGAAAATGCCAAGGAAAGAGACCTCTAAATACAGTTTATATATTTAATCCAGTAAGTTTTCTTTACGACAGCAATAAAGAACCTTATTTGTTAGAGTTTAGACAAATTAGCAAGATTAAAGAAGCAGATATCCTTCATTCCTTTAGTTGTTATTCTAAGCTGATACATGTGATGTATTTCTTCAGAATGAATGTCACACCTTCTCAATATATACAAAAAAAAAAGCCTAAGTAAACCGTCTGCCATACTCTTGTAAAGTTTAATCCATTTGTTTGCAAAGTGATCACAGATATCTGAAAGATTAAGTATTATTTTCTTTTCTTTGCAAAGGTTAAAATATGGTTGGCAGTTCTGCTGCAGTAATGCTGAAGGGACTGGTTTCCACAAATGCAGCGAAAACACTAGATTATCATGTGCATCACATCTGCACTGCATGCAGAGCGATAGAGACAAAGGGAAGAAGAAGAGAGAAGCATGAAGCTCTACTGATTTTCTACCCTTCTGACACTGCAGGGTTGCTGGACTCACATTTCCTTCAAGAGTAAATGAGAATCATTTGCTGTTCTAGCTTGTACTGACAGTAATGGCCTCATCTATGTCATCTGTGAGGGGCTGAGCAGGGACTAGTTCTATTTAAATGCTCTGTGGTAAAAATATTTCCACAGACTTTTGAATGCAAAAAAATTTACATATTCCTATTTATATTTTCAAATGACAGTCACGATGTCATTTGCATGTTCAGACTCTCCTTTCTTTGCCTGACAGTGTATAGGTGGGATTTCCCAGGTACAAACCAATTTGATATAATTTGCCTTCAGGTTCACTGCAAAATGTTCTTCTTAACACTACAAAACTTACCAAGAGGCTGTACAGTATTATATTACATGGTAATGTTATTTCCAGAAAAAAAAAAAAAATTGCACATGAATAAGGCAATGAAAATATGCAGGTAACCATGGCTACTGTTGTGAACTAAATAACATTTTTTATACAGCTGTGAATATTTGTATTATTGCCAGTTAAGCTGTAGAGTTCAGATGGAGACAGGGCTAGTAAACACTGAATTCTCGCCTGAAGAAAGGTACTTCCCAAAGTGGATGCAAGCCTCTACCTCATGCCACTGCACATTTAGTGCAATTTTTGTCTAGTAAACACTTCTCCTCATTCAAAATAATCAAAATACATCTCTTCATAGCCACTTGTTATACTATACTGTCAGTGATACTCTTTTGTACAAGTTACCTTTTTTGTCTTAAGGATATTTTTATTTCTGATTCCCCTGTCATGTACCTGCAATTGCATAAAGGCTTTCAAAATAGCCTTGGCTCCAGTAAGAGGCTTTTGGAAGATCTTAAAGAAATTTAAAAGCAAAACTCTTCAATTTTCTTAATTTTTACTAATAGTAACAACCCTCTGGAGAGCAACAGAATAATCAAGTCTAAACAACAGGGCAGACAAGGAGGGCCTTTTTTCCTTCAACATTTTTTTGAATTTCCAAGTTCATCCTTCTTAAATCATTCTTTTGTTTACATGTCAGAGCCTTTCGTCTCAAATCAACAGTCATCAGAGAAGGAATGGAAAACTAAGGGATTTTTCGCCTGATAAAAAGGTATGCCCAAGTAAATTATTTGGAACAAGTTGACAGCAGTTGCTATACTAAAAGAAAACATAAACCCTCAAACAGTTTGTCAGATGAACCTGTGCCTTCTGTGATACAAACAAACATTAAATAATAAAATTCCTATTGTAACTAAGTGAAGTGAGAGTCAGAGAACATCTCTCTGCTCAAAGAGCGAGTCACTTCTTCCTTTCAATAGAGCTTGAATCCCAAGCAAGTGCACTTTCACTCACTACGAATTTGTCTTCCCTGCCTTGTTTGGAGAGAAAGCGTCAGTCCTTAATAAAAGCATGAGGTTAATGAAGTAAATTCAGATTTACTTTGCAGTTCCATCTCTAGCAAAATTCTATAACCTCAGGAAAACAACAAATTCTGTGTTTTAGCTTCTTCTCTAGAACACAACTCATTTCTCCCAGTCCTTACCTGCCTTACTCATTTAGACTGCAAGAAATTTGAGGAAAAAACATCTCTTATTTCTATCAACAGTGCTCACCTTAAAGATAATTGTGATGTTCCTTAAAATGGTAGAGTTGTTATTATTACACTAATAGCAGCCTTCTAGATTAACACCCCGCTATCTTAGTAAACTGATGGCATGGAGAATGCCGCTGTGGGAGGCACAGCAGCAGAGTGCAGGGTAAGGAGCCGGGAGAACCAGAATTTGGGGATGGGGGAGGCAGTGAGTGTACAGAGCCCTGTGTACACAAGAAAATGGAACAAAGAAAATGGCTCTGCAAACAATGATCCTGCATAGTGGTGACAGGAAACCAAACAAAGCCAAATTTCTACACATTGGTTTGGAATAAACGACAGGTCACATTTTCAATATATGCTGGGCACTTTAAACTTCTCTTTCAAGCTTTTTCTCAGTGATGTACAATACACACAATTATCACCTCCGCATTCTATGGCTCTCTCCAGCTGACTACTGCCTATTATCATTACCTCTTTATTTTAATATTTGGTTTCCTCTACTTTGCTCACTTTCTATCTTTTCCTCTTAACAATCTCTAAAACGACCTCTTTTTCTCTTAGCTTCTGAGACATGCATTTCTTTCTCCTTCTAATTCCCTCTTATTTTTCATTTTTCATTCCCCTGCCTCAGGAGCAAAGATCAAAATGCCATCCATCTTAGTCTCTGATCCAAAAATACATATATTCACCTTTTAGAATTATTTTCAGCCATACGTATTTTTTAACAACTTGCAGCCAATGCACGTTTGTTTGTTAAGGGGAACATCAGTAAGTCTGTGTACTAGTTAAAACACATTTTTAATGGATATTTCCTTTTTAGAAAATGAAATTACTTCCTCCCACTTCTTCGTTTTAAAAAGTGGCTTAAAGTACAAAGTTCAGTAGACCAACATACACATTTAATCTCTCCCATAAATAGCTCATAACATTTATCTACATTACAAATACATTACTCTATTTGCAAAAGAAGCCACAAAAATGTGCATGGTAGTGACTCAGCAGATTGGAACTCTGCATATAGGGTTTATAGAAAGCTGATAAAGCTCAAAATAACAGAATAAAAAGCTAAAAGCCCCAAGATGGAAATAAAATTTCTTCCTGTGGGAAACAAACTTAAGGATGTGATTTGAATACTAGAGCCATTTTTGATAAGGAAAGATTTCCTTTCCAGGCATATTTGAACTTTCTATACCATGCACCATGTCAGCCTATGGTATTTTATGAGATACCAGTAGCACAAAATTTAGTATAAAACCTTAGGTAATGTTACTATTTGAAGCAGAGGTCACTTCTCTTCTACAACAACACTAGCTTCTAGCTCTAAGCTGTGTGAACTTCAGGAACTTCATTCTTACCCATGAATCTCAAATTAACCCGTACAAAGGCCATTCACCTCTTTCATTGGACTTGAAGGCACTGGACACTGAGGTATGCAAAAGGGAAATACCTGCAGGCCTCCAGCAGGGTGAAGAGCAGGTGTGGACATTCTCGGCTGGCACAGGAAGTGCCCTGCTTGGGACACTTTGTGAACAGAATCAACACAGTGTTATAAATGCCCTAACAGCCAGCACTGTTTGTTAACTATCATTATGGAGCCCCACAAAATGCAGACGTTCGCTAATGAAGACACATAAAAACTGATTTTGATCAAACACTACCTAATTGCTATGAGATTATTCGGTAAAATAGTGGCAGAACTAAGAATAAAACTGAAATTTAAAAATGGAGTTTAAACAGCACTTCAGATATGCAGTGTTAATTGTTTTGAAGAGCAAGAAAGTTCTGAAGAGTTAAAGGATACCAGATACTACTGCAACGCAGATGTAATAGGACAGGCTGGATGCTGGTTGGCCTTCCGCCACTGAAGCACCTCCACAGGCAGTGCTCCTTTTCCACGCCTTGAGCTTTCCATGCTGAGTGAACTATGGTGTTAGAGGGAGGAACAGAGTCACCTTCCTAGTCCTTATGGTCTCTCTAAGAAATGACACCTACGAAAAATGATTCTTTTTGCTGGGTGGGGCACCAGACTTGGGCTTTTGTGACTTAAGTAAATATCCAAAGATAAAATGGATAATTATAGACTTGTGTCACTAAAGGCACTAAAGTGGCTTACACATCTGTCAAAAACATCCCTCATGCTACATCCACAATTTGAATCTCTTGTATTTGGAGAGTTACTAAAAATGCAGAATTTACTTATCTGTATCTATGCAGGAAAGTAAAAATATGGAGATGGGACTGCACAGCAGGGCAGACCTCGGGTTATATACAACACTCATAGCCCACCAAGAGAAAAAGGAATTCCCAAGGTCATGCCAAAATCCTTGATTTCTGCAGATCAACATGCATAAAACATTACTGTTGTGGCACTGCTTCAACATATTAATCATCTGAATATGAAATGGTTTCTGCAGAAATGCTGTCTCTTTCCAGATACAAATACATGTAAAAAAACAGCAATTAACAAAGAAACATTACTTTTAAAAAGTGGTAATTTCTTACAAAAACATTATCAAAATAGTTCCTCATATTAGCATTCCTATAGTGCTAGCAGTCTCGGGATGGAGGGAAAAGTAACATCTTTTATTTCACCAACTTCAAGGGCTGGAAAAAGCATAAAAGCTATTGGGCTCAGACTCCTTTCACCAGGTCTGCTGATTCTTCTGGTATTGTGTCCATGTGAAATAACCCACTTTCCAACAATGATAAATAGGTAAAAATCTGGTCTCTGAGTTAGTGCATATGTCTTCAATTGAAGGAAATGCTGTCTGCCAAGCTTCAACCAAGTAGATCACAGGTCTGCGAAAAAAAAGAATCTAAAAGGATGGAATCCAGTTGCTATAGCGGCAAATTAAACAAATAAATGAGATACCATGGAATGCTGCAAAATATTTGTGGTCTGATTAAGTCATATTTGCCACATGTGTGAATACTAACAGTACAGTTCAGTAAAGTGGGTACAACATAGTACAAAAACACTTTTATCATATCAACATATTAATTCTTATCTGAGTAAGTGATAATGAATGTTAACAAGCATGTCCAAAGATACAAAACACTGCATTTTACTGTAATCAAAAGGCAAAGTATAGTCCTCTTAAATGCATAAAAATAGAAAATAAATGTACATTAAGGTATTTTATCTTTGAAATGATATTTGCAATCCTTTCCCATGGTTGCACGGCCTGCTAAAAATACAAAGGTTTTTTGCAGTGATCACATCTAAGATGAGTTGCCTATGGGCTGCTTTAGAATGCACAATCTATAGCATGCAGCTGACATACTAAACTTTCTTCAACATTAGCATCCCCCCACAAATATATATATTTTTTTCCAGTGAAATGTTCTCTTTTCTCAATAAAAAAATGCTATTTGAATATACTTACTATTAATCATAATGCTATGTCACTTACAGTTTGATCTTATTATCTGCCTATGTTCCCTGGAAAAAAAAAACACAGGGAAAAAATCCAGAAGTCTATTATGCTATAAAACAAGCACCTGATTTTAACTGAGAGAAGGGCACAGAGACTGTTATCAAAATGTTTATCAGTAACTGACATTTTTTGCACCAGTGTAAAGGTTGAACATTCTTTTGTTTTTATAATCTGTAAATCACGTATCTAAGATACTGTGTAGCAGCATCAGAAAACCATACCATCTTAAGCACTACAAAGGAATGGTGTATGGCTCCAGCAGTGATTACAGTGAACAATATAAGCTGCACTGAATGTTAAAACAAAACCAGCGTTCCCAATACTGGCAAAATTATGGGAAATGAAGTGAATGAGTTTCTGTCCCACTCTGCTGCTGGTTGAACAAACAAACTCAGTGCTTCAGGGCCAAACACTGGTTCTAGAAAAACACTGCTCAGTGTGTTCTCCACAGCCAGAGAAAGACAGAAAGTCTAAGACTCTCTTTGAACATCCTGTTGGGGCTTTTCGTTGGTCATTTGTTTTGTGCCCATAGTAATCCCTTCAGCAAACATTTGTACGAGCAATCTCATCTGAAAATCTGGTTTTAAACTTTCATTATTATAGCTATTATCATTTCTATTAATTTCAGAGTTACCCATGGCTTTGTCTGTTGAAGCAGGAAGGTTTGAAATACAGATGGTACACCTTATCACTGATGCCTCAAATACGTGATCCGCCAGCAAGACTGCAACCCTTAGTGAGCAGCTCATTTCACTGCTCTACCATGCAGTGCAACTCACACTTTATCGCTGATAAGGAAAAATAAGGCACACTCTAAATAGGCCTGTTTTCAGTAGCAGATCTGACGTTTTCAGGGTCAGATGGACAGAAGAGATTATGTTCTGCACTGCCAGATAAAGAGAGGGATAGAGAAACACCCCCACCATTCTACAAGTAGCACATGGGTACAATTTATATGAACACAAGTCTTACACTAACAGGTTGCACGTGGTTTTATTCCTAAGTGTTTTAAAAAGGATTTGAAGTTCCTGGCAAGTCACCATGCAAATATTACTTTGTCTACTCTATAGACCTACATCCAACAGCAATAAAAGCAAGTGCACCCCTCCTGCAGCAGTACCAAGATATTTCCTTGCTCACAGCTCCTCTTTAGCAGATGTGGGGAAGTTTTCCCAGGCAGATCTTGGGGAAGTTTTCCCAGGGAAGTGATGGAAAGATAAGGTAAGGAAACAAACTCTTCATTTCATTTCTTTGCTTCCTCTTTCCTTGTCTTTCCCTTTTCCCAGATTCTCTTTATCATTTTGCATCTATTCCAGCTTGTCTACATTACTCTGTGGTTCCTCACCACAGAATACTCGCCTCTAGAGCAAGGTGCGTATGTTTAACTCAAAGACATTTTATGAAAGGTCCCACTAATATTACCATGTGCTGGGTGCTTCTCTGTGTGGAGGAGGCTCTGTGTGTGCTTTCTGCAGATTACTAGAAATAACAAATCGTCAGAAACACTCAGCACCTGTCTTTGGTTAGAACACCATCTTTGACTTACTGTACAGCACAGCCTCCTCTGGAAGCTAAATAGCGTATTCAGGGACAGCTTCCAACTCCACAAAAACACTGTGCCATTACTGCACCATACAGGTGAAGGGCTTCTCCTAACGGTCTCTAGAAGATGACACTCATGTAATTCTGTCTTCTTATTCTAGAAGCCCCTCTCAATTTGTACGTGTTAACTATCATAAATTTTGACATACAATCAATTTTCAAGCCCTTTACATAAGTAACAGAAAATAAAAAAAATCTTATACGCTACTGCTGTTTTTCTCCCCAAAGTAAGAGAATAATTGGTACTACTGTATTCATGCTCCAGTGGTGGAGCTAGCAGATAATGAGGAGAGATACCAGACAAAGCAACATAACCACAGCACGAAGATGCAAAAAGTGTATGGATCCAACAATATTATTTTCACTCTTTTTTATAAGTACTCTGGGTTCCCAAGTGACCAGTGTTAATTACTGTTCTTGTCATTAGTCAGATGTTTAAATCATAGCCATCTACAATTGAGTATTCTGGGGGAAATTAAGTTACAATGAAATTACAAATTTTCCATGATTTTTATCAGAAAACTTTGTGAGTTCATTTACAAGAGGACACTACTTCCTGGAACACTGAAGTTCTTATTCGCACCTAACCTATGAAAATATTATAGATAAATCAAGAACAGTTTAGTTGGAATATCCTTCAGAGTCTTAAACTGGATTTAGAAACAAATCTAGGAAAAGGGCACATTTCTAGACGTAAGCGTGAGACATTGCCAAGGTGAAGTATATTGTGTAAAAATAGCCCACACAGGGGATGTTGCTGTATTAGGAAAGCATCCTCAAGAAGTATAATACGCTACTTTGAATGAGTCATTTCTGAATAGAAGTTTTAGGGCAACATACTGGATGGAAACACTTTGCTGAAAGAAAGGCCATCTCCTTGTTTATACAGCAGAGCAAGCACAGTGCAGCAGCAGAGCAAGCACGGTGCAGCACCAGTTTTGGACCTTCCAATCCCTACAGGTCAGGTTATCATGAATTTTTATCTTTGTGTGTCTCTTCTATTTTTACGCTCACTGAATTATTAAGGAAAAATGCTTTCAACCAGAATAAAGAAGCACACCAGACAAGGCCACCGGATCTAAGGCAAGGCTGCCAGGATAGATGGCAGGAGAGACTCTGTACCACTCTCCAGTGAGCTGAGGTTTTCAGCTGAGCAGCCGGCAAGAAAAAGAGAGAACTTGTGAATGAAGCACAGCTGTGTCAACTGGACAGGCTCCTTCCTCTCCACAACTTGTATCTGCTATTTGTCTCAGTTTTTGTGTATCCTCTTGAACACATTTCCAAAAAGCAGATAAAAAAAAATCCAACAGATTACCAAACAGGAGGAGCTTGTATAGATTGTAATGGCACATAACCAATACAATAATCAATTTTCCAGCCCTACAAAGCCAGGCTGTATTCCCCTTCATCAGCCTCTCTGCTCTAGAGGTTTCATATCAAGACAATTCTTTGTTTCTGACCTCCAAAGCCATTAAACTTTATCTTTGTATTTTACTTTCCTTGCCACAAGCAAAAAATGATTCATGTCTTTAAAAGGAATTTGGGACAGTGTCTATGAAAAACAACGGACTCTCGCTGAAGTATGCTAACTTGGACAAATGCAGCATGCAGACCTCCTGTGTAACCTGGCTCAAAATCAGCAGTGCTCAAATTTAAAGTAATTCAGACTAAAGATCTACTCATGTGGGCATCAGTTAAGATAGGGGAAACCATTACTTTGGTAGTCTATATTAATATTAAAGAGAAAGTTTTGCAAGCTGATGCTCTCCATTCATCTTCCAATCCAGTTCCAACACAAAAAGGTAAAACCAATTGATAAGAATCCTGTTACTATGACACACCAGTTTCAAACACTGAAGGTTGGCCTTTGATTAAAAATGCCTAATACTGATACAGATCACACAGACAGCCATCAGAAAAAGGGAAAGAATATATCTCATGGAAAATATGCCTATGGAAAGAGGGATTGATGTGGATCTGAAGTGTAGGACGGTCTCAAGAACACGAACATCTCTGATGGAAAAGTTCAGTAATTTAGCAACTACAACAGTAGCCAGCAAAGATGAATCATCTGTACAGTAATTAATAAAAACAGAAAATAAAATTGAAACTTCGGAATCAGATCTAGGCTTAGACATATAGCTGTACTTAGAGAAGTAGTTATTTCTACTGATAGAAACTTAGCATCAGCTAACAGATGTGATTCTTCACATAATAAACACAGACAAATCCCTGCTCTGCTAAAATTAACAGCAACTCTGCCACTGACCCTTCTGGTAATTTCTCAAGTTGTAGAGATACCATTGGTTATGAATGAATCGACTGACTGAGATGATGAAATATATGAGTTTTATGGCACAGTACAATTCTATTAGTCATGTCTTTCACAAGTGTACAAAGCTGTATGTATGAACTACCATCTGGTACCACAAAGAGCCACTGACTACACAGATTTTTTTGTAGACAAGAATTATATTTTTAACTATATTATATACACATAAATTAGTAATACAGCTCTTGACACCATAGGCAATTTTATAGTCTGGTAACCAGTTTATGATTTTACCTTTGTGTATGCTGATGAGCCTTTCTCTGTTTCTATGAATTGGTAATAGGATTTCATAGCTCCCGGGTTCTTTTCCCTCATGTTTTCCATTTCCAGGTAATATGTATATTTTTAATTAGCAATATTTTAAATGTTGAACAAAATATTTCTGTGAAAGAGTGATATAAGCGTTAGCAAGACACTACTATCCATTTGAGAATATTGTGTTGTATTTTTTTTACTATAGACAAAGTTATAACACCAGAAAATGGATGCAAAGATGGGAAAAGAAAAAGAGTGAAAAGAGCTAATTACTGTATCCTAACAAAACAGCAGACATAGTGCTGCACAGACCACCTCTGCTTGGGCTGATGGATTGTATCAGGCCAGCCTTCACTTTCTTCATACAGTGTTCAAGATAGTCACCTTAAAATAGTTTTGTAAAGTATGAGTACTTTGATATATGCCCAAATAAATAATGAGAATGCAATGGCTATTTTTTTAGCCACAGATTTTACAACTTATCTTTCCTCTTCCCCTTGTGGATTTGGCAGGCTGCTCAGTTAACAGTTGAGCAACTTGTTATAGCTGGTTATAATATACGTCATCCACTTTTGAAAATAAGACTTTTCAGTTCAAGTCGGAAATCTTCTTACTGCGGAAGATCTTCTTATTAATTTTGTTGAATTCTTCCACATTGTTGTGTCTTTCTTGGCCTAGTAATTACATGCTTAGGGAAAATACTGCGAAAAACCTGGACAGTGTTTATAGGTGAAACAGTATTTGAGCTCAGATCATTAGGATCTGCAGCAGACATTGTGGGGAGAGCTTCAAGAAAACAGGAATTGTACTATGAGGTAGCAGTAAAAGGACCCAACTCTTCCTGACACATCTAATTCTGCCAAGGGTAAAGAATCTCTTCTGCAAGCTTTGTTGTACAAGGTCAGGCTCCAGCACACCCACTATTGTGTTCGGAAAAACTAGCACCAAGCATGCACAGCTGCTGTCAAAATGTGCAAAAGATGAGAGTAAATGTTTACTTCAGTAAACAATATATAGCTACAGACTTTGCCTTTTCTAAAGCTGTATTGCTAGAGGTCCTACCCTTTTGGCAAGGGGGCCTCTATCATATTCTCTAAAATCTACCACATTAAAGTTTTAACTAATAAACAAAGTATTAGAATTCCTAAGGTAGTTTACGAGGAAAAGATTTCTTCCCAGACCTTCCCTCCTTATCCCCCAAACTCTGTCATATTATGATGGGTAATGCATCAGAATTAATTATTATGAAAGCTGGTGAAGATGAAATGATGGGTAAAATATCAAAAAGAATTAGACTGAAAGGTGGTGAAAAGCCCAACAGCCATAAACCTTCCCTGTGACTGGGCTGAAGGAACACTTGGATAAATGGATACTGACACAGAAAACAATTCCTCTACAAAAGACTTTCAAACAAGCCTTCTATAATACTCCAAGCTGAACATATAAATGTCTAAGATGCCTGCATGCAATTTATTTCAGTAAAGTCTATTATGTCCAAAACTTTCAAACAAAAGCCCTCTTCAAATATTTCAGCAAGTATACATTTCTAACAAAGCAACAGGAATTTAAATTGCCTTTTAGTTATGGTACAGCACAGAAGAGACTTCTGAATACACAGTGCTGCTTGTTGTCAACTGCTTCACAATGCACTTTCATGAAAAATGTTATATGTTAGGCACTTTCAGTATGTGGAATGTCACCTGGAAGAAATATCATCAGAGTTGGCATTGATGTGATGTTGAAAAAAAAATCAACATTATGTATGGCTTGGCATGTGTTCAGTTTGTGACCTCAAAATTCAAGGGAGGACAGTCTAAATGAACACAGTAAGCGTCACCAGACTCTTTGCTCTGCTTCACATGCACACAATATCACACTCTTCTTTTCAAAACATTATAAAACAGTACATTATCTAACAGAAGTTGATGTTCCTCTTATCAGTAGTAACTCTCATACTGCTCCTTTAACACACAATTTAGGGAATAAATAAATATCAACACAATTGGCCCCACTCGACAAAAAAGCACTTTATCAAACTCAGCAGCAGTGGACAAATCTTGATCTGCCGTGGATCTGCTGAAGGATGAGATCTGTTTTCATCTACTGATGAACAACAGTGCCAAGTGGTTTGCCTTGTCTTGATATGGAAAACAAAGTAACAATGAAATGATTTGCACAGGTGCAACTAGAGAAGCAAATGTTATGTCTTTTAGGTCCAAATACATAATCTGTATGAAGCACCTCTTGGAAAAATGTGGTCTTACCATTCAAGCACCAAAGAAAGGATGTCCTACTAGAAGTACCAGAGAGGGATGAAGAGGCCAGATTTCTTCTCAAGAAACTACTCCCATGACTATAGAAGCAGTAATTTTAAAACTACTACACCTTTGCAATGCTGAATAATTCCACATTTTTTAAATACTGTATTTTTTAAATACAGGTTCTGTTACGTAAGTTTGATGTACTTGAGAAATGAATAATTATTTGTGTTATTTTAAAAACACTCAAGTCCAAAAACACAATGACATTTTCATAACAAGCATTTTTACAAAAAAAAAACACTGCATAACAAATTATACTCTTCTAGAGCAGTAAAAAATCATTTAATTAAGCATTTCTGTCATTTCACAGCAAGATTTGTCTAAGTCAGAATTTTCATTTTGTGGGAGACTGTCTTTTGAGTAAGCTTTCTTAAGGTGAGGATGACATTGCTCTGGGAAAGCTACTCCATGAGAGAAAACAGCTCATGCCCAAAACTAGTCTGGGATGTAGGATGCATGAGTTCAAATCTCCACACTATTTCAAGCGAATGGGGACTTCAATACAACTCAAGGACTCAAGGAAGGAAATATGTTATTCCTGCTTGCAAACAACATTTATTAATCACTTCTGAGAAGATTAGTGCTATGCGTATACAGAATCATGCACAGGGCAATCTGTGTCTCACATTTTTATTTATGCAAGGAAGTGTTTGCATCACTTTACTCACCATTCCATGATTTAGCCATGCTGGTATGAAATTATCAAGCAGCTTTGGGTAAACCAGTTCCCTGTCATAGATATAGATGCTCCAAAACATCGTCACAACAAACTAGGAAGAAGAAAAAAGAAAAGAGAAGACATAAATAAATGCTTCTATGCAATTAGCTACATATTTTAGACAGCAAACTGGGGCATTTAGCAAATGATCTATGGACAGATACAGATATAACTGTTTTTCAACAGAACCTTGCTTCTATCAACAGGGTGAACCTGGATCATTATTTGCATTCACTGTTCTAATTTTCCTTTTTTCTATTTGACTTTCAGCCTGGAAAATAATCTCTGTTTTTGACTTACATGCCTGTGGCCAAATTACAACTGAGTACTGTATTTTAGTAGCAGATGTGGCACATGAATAATGTTTCACCACTAACAGGACAGAAAACAAATGGAAAAACAGGCGAAATATTACTTGGAATTCATAGAACATATGAATATGAAGCATTCACCCCAAAATCAGAGATTATAAATTCATTTTAGCACTTTTGTCAACCACCGAAATAGCACCATTAAAAAAAAAAACATTAACCCTTCAGACAGTTTACAATTCACAGCCTAGGATCCACAGAAGAGTTCCAGTATCCTCCTCATTTGTCAATAAAAGATTTGCTTTGGCTCTTATCAGAAACAATTCACTTCTAAACTAAGGGCAGGACAGATGGCTCAGATAAAGTTTGCACTAGGCTCAACTCTTGCCAAAATGTCACTAATTTGCTGAAGATAACCTGAGGTCTGAAAAGCAATATAAAACCATAAAAAATTACAGAAATAATAGCGTTAGCTAACCTTAGCTGGGGAAAAAACAGAGTCTGTAGTCTTCTAATTAAAACGCAGTTTCTCTTTTTACCTTGTATTAGAGCTCATAGTTTTATAGTAATAAAAGGCTTATTGTTTACAGCAGTAAAAAATCATACCTGGGCCAGGAGCATTTCAATGACAATTCTGAGGGTATCTCTGCATTGTAGCAACAACTCCAAGTTTAAAGTCTGAGACACAACAGGCATTACTCTCAATGAAATCAGCAAGGAAGTATTCACTTACATCTGAACCGATGTTGCCACAATCTTACTTAGAGGGATTAGGATTAATCATGGGTGGGAAGTGAGAGAAAGTGCAAGAAACACAGAGTGAAGAGAGTGCACGAATTGCAAGGATGTGTGATGGTGTAAGTTGTTTCACATGCTTCTGACTTTAACTAACTGAAGTTAAAATTGAGATCACGGTTTATCAATGGCACCTTGTTCTAACCTCAGACAGGCATGCTTTGGTCACAGTTACGTGAATGATCTTAAACAGTATGCTGTTCCCTCCACGTGCATACAGTACATAGCTTCTTGTTTTCCAGTACACTTGTCCATCTGTTAGGATAGCGATCGGTGCCTGCTCAGAATAAGCTTGGACCATTTGAATAGTGCATAGAGGCCAGGAAAAAAAGGTAGGATATGATGAGTAGCCTGAAAAATACTGCAAGTGTCAACTACCCCACAAGATGCGTCTCTTCTGGCATTGGCACAGCCCAGCTCTTTTCACACCTGCTGACACATGAGTGCCAAGATATGAATAGCTGAACAGCAGGAAAAATGGAAGGGAAGTATCCTCCTCTCTACAGGCTTCCTAGAAGTCACGTATTATTACAGTGGGTCTCTGAGAACCTGCTAAGACCAACTGGGACATAAAACCACATGGAGATTCAGGAAGGAGTGTGAAGATTGAGATTGATAATGCTTTTTTTCCAAGGAGGTCTTACAGCAAGAAAAGACATCCAGAACTTCACTGAACCTCATTACACTGAGAGCAACAAAGCTGGTATGTTTTGATCTGTGATTTCTGTGTGGAGCAGAATAGAACAATTGACTCTGCCATGGAGCTAAAGATAGGAAAAGAGGGGATGTGCCATCTGTTTCTTAACCAAAGTCAGCCAAGGGATGGAACAAGATCAACCTAGCTGGTTGCAACCATCTGGAGTTACAGACGGCAAAGGCTGCTTAGCAAAGCACTATTGCAAGGCAGACATAAGGTAAAGGAAGTGCGCAAAAACAAAGTGTTACAGAACCAACCTGTACCAGACATGAGACTAACACAGCGCCCTGGGGAAGATCCCTCCCAGTGTCTGAATGGTTCACCTTACCTTTCTTTATCATTGTTGAACCATAAAAATGAACAGTTTGGATTAAAAAAAGCTACATGAAGGATTTCCTACTTAGCTTCCCTGTTGGTTCTGAATTTGTTTACTTTGGTTAATAAGCAACTCTTGGTCTTGTAATTTAGATCAGTGTAGTACTGGCTGGGCTTTGCCAAGGACACACGTTACCTTGCAGTACAAAACAATGACACAGCAAGCAGCTTCCTTACATTGCCTATGTGCTGCTCAGAATTGCATCTCTTATGCTTATAAGCTTATTTTCCTTGTGGCACAGATCATTACTATTGCAGCCAGAGTCATGGTACTACCCTCGAATGCCAAGCTGAACAGGTTGCTCAGAGGCAGCAGACAATTATTTCAAGGAGTCCAGTGCTTTTATTTTCTTTTGTTTCCACGCCAAAATGGCACAAATGTCACTCTTCCACCTCCTCTTTAGACAAACTTACGGCCTGGAATTCCTGAAAGAAAACAGACACTAGCAATTGTTTTTACACTTCTTCACACAGAAACATCCTAAGACTGCCAGCTTTCTGAATACACTGATTCCTTGGTTAAACAACGTAGGGTTAAGCAATATAAAAGAACAAGAGTCCCTCATTTGCTGCTTTTTCCTTCCTATGGCCATTACAGACCAAAGGGAACCTCAAATTTTCAAGCAGACCTTGGAAGCTCACTTGTCACAGGCATCCAGAATATCACTAAATACATACACAGCAGAGGAATTAAAATGAGGCTGAAAACAAAACTGTTTTCCCACTAAAGGAGATACTCCTTGAGCTTTTGTCTTCTGCTTCTGAAGCTCCAGAGAAAGGCATGAGAAACACACGTGGCATGGCCACAGGAGAAATTTCAAAGGATAAGCTGAGGAATGGCTAGTGGTTCAAAAGACTGTGAATCAAAATAATGTGAATGAAAGCAAAGAGAAACCAAGAGAGGAAAGCCAGTGAAAAGAATTACACAATTTGTTGTTTTACGTGAGCCCAAACAAGAAATGTTGTGCAAAAGAAGAATGAAACCAGTGGAACTTTATTTTCCTGCAATATGTATTTTTGGTTTTGGCTAGGCTGTACAGTTAAGTTCACTCATTTCCTGGATGGCTTCATGACAAAGAAAAAAAAAAAAAACCTTTGACCTTGACAAAATTTTTTCTAAGTATACTGTTGTGTAGTTAAAGGTAAGTTTGCTGGCTGTCTCTCAAGATAGCTGTGGTTAAGTGCAAGTATAAATATGTAGCTTGGGAGTGTGGCTGAGAGTTAAGGGCATTGCACATAGAAGTGAATCGTTATTAAAGGCAGACTGCATTAAGTGCAAACCAGCATGGTACCGGCTTTATGTGGGATCTGGTGCTAGCAAAGAATCACATCAGGAAATCGCAAGGAACAGAAGCTTAAAATCAGAGAAGACTCTCCTTGGAGGAAAGAGTTCAGTAGTCAAATGTACTGCTTGCTCATAACTCATCACCAGTTGTTATTTCACCACAAATGAGGGCAGAATCTGGAATAGAGAGACTTTGGCATGGTCAAGTCAATTATGGAGATAAAAGTGTTATATAGTTTGGTCAAATAACGAGGCAAGAAGGGGACTGCAAAAGCCTGCACATCTTTAAAAGATAAAAGATTTCTGATGAGTATTATTTATTTTCAACAGAAGAAGGGTGATCAGCTTTCCTTTTGACTGTGCTAGTGCCTTCTTAAAATACCACAGAGAAACAAAAGATATGGAAACACATCTGGCTTTCTCTCTTTAGCATCACAGGTTTTTAAAAATACAAAAGTATAATTTAAGAATACGAGATCATTCTTGCCAATTTAGACTCAGGCTCAAACTGAGCTACTGAAGCTACATAATATATCAGCTGTACAGTCTGTGATTTTGTAGACAGCAATCTCTTCTAATATGTAACAATACCCATTTTCTTTCTCTGTCCTTTATCTAGTACACACACTCTTAAAAAACAAGAAATGCCTGTTCTATCTCTTCCTCCCCTTGTACAGTACAAATTACAATAAACATATTGACAAAACCATATATAGTTTACACAAAACTCTAATTAGCCACAGAAACTTGGCAACTCCATGATCTACATCAAATAAACAGAAAAGAGTAGTGATAGTTTAAAACACTGGCATGGGCTCTGCCTTTAAAGACTGCCTTACATTTCTTTAGCAGTGTAAACTATTTCCAACACAAATCTCCTTTACAATGATAAAGCAGTGGTAAGTGCACTCAGTATAGACCAGAACTGGTAGGGAACTTCTAGAAAGTTTTTTTCAGTGGATGCCTCCTTGATCTGTGAGGTATTTGAATAGCAACCCAGGCTTATAGTAACCTTAAAAAGGGCTGGGAAGTGTTGCCCAGAGACTTTACATGGAACACATTATTGCAAAGAATACTGGCCTATTGATTTCTGATTTCATTCATTAAAAGCCATACTAAAATGAACAATAGACAAACAGTAGTCATTAGGTCCTTCAAAGAGGTTCATGTTTATTACTCCATGCTCCTAAAACTAATAGCAGGTTGGCAACTCACAATTTTATTGAAGCCCCTGGATATATACAATGCATAGCACAACACTGGAGAGATTTGATTTACTGTGAAGATTCTTCAAGATTTCATTTGTTGCAAAGCCACCCAAGGAGACTGTTTGCCCTTGGGCTGGTTCTTTCCCTTCCTTTGGAAGGTGGGAGAAGAGGTTGGTGGTCAGACTTCCCAGGTGGTTTGCATGCAGTACTTTTTAAGGATGTACTAAAAATGAAATGCTTTAGATTGTTGCATGTTTTTTTCACACGTCATTGTTTGACTTGGGAGTGGAAGCCCCTTTTCTCATCTAAATTTCAGAACAAGATGTCTCAAGGGCTTCAGTTAGCAGGAAATAAAGAAAAAAATGTGTTGAATAGCTCTTTAAAAACTGCAGTTGGTGAACTTTAAAATGTTCCCCTAATATTTGCATTATTCCCTAAACATGCCCTGTCTAAAACCCCGAGCAATAAAAATAGTTTAAATGTTAAGGTAACTGACAAGTATTTAAGCATGACCACTGCTGTTACATCAGAAACTCAGTAAGGATTTCATTTGTTTTTGTTCAACATTTCTTTGTGAAGATTCCCTTGTGTCACTACTGGAAACCACTCAGAAGCTCTGGAGAGAGTTAAGAGGGTGAGTCTCAAAAAAACCCATAATCTCCATTTTAACTTACGTTGTCCTTTTTTGGAGTGAGGAAGCTGTTAAAAGAATATGGGAAATGAGGGAACATTAACTATTTTCCTGCAGACACACTGTTTTTTATTAACTTCCTCCTAACAAGCATATCAGAATTTCATCAGATATTTTCTTACACATGAATAGCTCTTTAAAAAAACAAAAACCAGCATTAGATATTTGCTGCTTTCAGGCCCTGAACTCTTCCTACCCATAACCACACTAAAGGAAAGCAGTACAGCCTGTGGCAGATGCTGCTGTCCCACAGGCTAATGCTTGGGCACATGGTAGCTGGGGTGTGGTGAGGGCTGTCAGAGAAGTTCAGGTTTTGGGAAAGAGCTGCCTTGGCGTGGATTACACATGTAAGCCTGAGGCAGGTCACTGAGACCAACACTACCTTCTGAAACTCTGCTGTTTGTTTCCCAGTATCCAGAAGTAGAAGCTACAATAAAAACAACTTTTATAGGCTTTCTTCATAAAAAATAAATTTAAAGAATATGTGGTTAACAACTGTTCACCCTCTCCACTGCAAGGTCTCCTTTAGGAATAGAGAACATCCCTTCAACGAGCATGGCAATTCCTTGCTATTTTCTGGATTTTTTTTTCAGTCTAAGAAGTTGTTTCTGTTTGAAACCACTGAGAAATAAGCTAGCTCCAGGTATTCAAAATGTCTCTTGGGAAGTGTGCAAACGTTACAATTATAACTCAGGAGCAGAGGATAACAAGCAGGGATTCCTTGTTTACCGGTGGCAAGAGAAACAGTGCAGAAAAGAAACATGACAAACACACAGATGAAAATTACTTTCAGAATTGCCAAGAAAGAATGAAGCTGAAATTCTCCAAGATTTTGAAAAGTTTCAAGGTCAGAAACGGCGCAAGGGTAGAGCAGTACACCAGTATCACTTTGGAGCTAAAACAGATTCAGGAAAGAATCCCTGAAGATTATGTTTTGATGCATGTAAGGGCTTACTCTTGTATATTGAAAAAGGCAGTTAAAACCTTTAAATAAAGACAAATAGTGCAATGGTGTTTTCTTTCTTCTCTTCAAGTATCCATGCAGTAGGAAAAGCAGCTGATGCCAACCACAATCACAACTACTTTGTAATTCCCAAATTCCCTTAAACAACAAATGTAACATTTATATATCTGCACACATAAACGCATATTTGCAAGCTTGATTATTTTAAAAAATGTATTAGTTAATACTGATTACTCTACTATGCACACGTCTCTGAAGCTTTAGGCAGGGGTTGGGTAAGCAAAATTCCCCTGACTGTAAAAGCAGAGCAAGTCAGAGACTGCCTCATGAGACTGATTGTGTACAAGTGCATGGAGCTGGACAACATGCATCCCAGGATCCTGAAGGAGCTGGCTGATGTAGTTGCCATGCCACTCCATCATATTTGAAAAGTTGTGGCTGTCAGGTGAAGTCCCTGGTGACTGGAAAAAAAAGAAACATTTTCAAGAAAGGGAGAAAGGAGAAACCCAGGGAACTACAGGTTGGTGAGCTTCACCTCTGTGTCTGGAAAAATCATGGAGCAGACCCTTCTGGAAGCTACGTCAAGTGATCTTCAACATCTTTATCAATGACACTGACAGCGGGATGTAGTGTGCCCTCAGCAAGTTTGCTGACGATACCAAACTGAGTGGTGCAACTGATACAACAGAAGGAAGGGATGCTATCCAGAGGGACCTGGACAGGCTTGAAGAGTGGGCCTGAGGGAACCTAATGAGATTCAACAAGGCCAAGTGCAAGGTGTTGCACTTGGGTCGGGGCAATCCCAGATATTTGTAGACTTCCAGCCCAAGCCAGTCTGTCAATCTGTGGCTAAGAACTGAGTTTATTACCCAGCACAAACTGCAGCAGCTTCCAAGAGGTGGGCCAGTAAATGCAATAAGTGAAGGCTACCAAATAGGTTTTATGAAGGTAATACCTCCACAGTGTTTCAGATATGCTTTGCATTTCCTAATTTTGCAAAAGCATTCTGTATTTCCTCATACATTGTTAAATCCTACATAAATAGTGAAATCACATTTTAATAAAGCATGTCTGAAGACATCTAATTATAAATGACATATAAATATACTAGGCTAAGTGCTCTTAATTGACAGTGACTGGTCAGCTTTTGTGAAACAGCACAACTTTTGAGACTTCATACAGTTTTCCAATAGTCCCACAAAGAAAATAATTACTGAATGTATTTGAAACTACTAAACACTGAAATTAAAAATCAGAAATCAAGTTTCGTACCAAATGACAATAAAAGTAATATTTTAAGGTAGCCTAAGCTTAGAAGTAATCTGTGAGAGTCACACTTTGACATAAAAGCACATGAAATTCTGGATTTTCAGTTGCTTTCAGTGAGTGGTATGAGACACTTCCTGACACTGAGCACCTTTTGCTACTGAAAGCGAGGTTCAATGTCCTGGTGGAGCAGAAACAGATCCAAAGAGTAATTTTTTCTTTTGAAAAAGATGGTAAAAAACATGTTGTTCTGTACCTCCTGTGTGTTTTTTTCACATTACTAACTTCTTTTTTTCCCACCCAATTTCTTCTGCCAACTCTGAATCCCCCATGTGTTTAACGAGGATCAACCTGGATTTTAGCTTCCCTTCATTTCCATGACAGAACAGCATACAGATTGAGCTCCAGTCAGGTAGTTACAGAGTAAAACATGTCAGCACCTTCCTTACTACTACTGCACATGGTGCAGAAAATACCCAGGCTGACACTTAAGATCCTGCTGGTAAAATTCACATCTGAAATGACTTCTATCATCTAGTTTCTACTTTAAAGTACATTTTTTTAATGAACAAAATTAATTTCAGAAATACTGGTGATATCTTATAGCAGTGACACAGAGAGAGTTGAATAATCACCTTTATCATGTTTTAATTTGTCCGTAGTCTCACGTGAAGAGGTGCAAAAGCCTTCCAGCTAGAAGAAAACCAGCAACCATCCAAACTGTGAAGACACATGCAGATTAACACCACACTTACCACTCCAATGGGGAAAGCCAGAACAGCCATCATCCAGTCACGGAGGGAAATGAGTTTTTTCAGCTGCCTTTCTTGCTCTTGACTGTCATTTCCTTTAGTGAGAAGACTTGAAAGGTCGGTCAATACACAGATCCCAAAGAAGACAGCCTGGATAACCTGCAAGAAAAAGAGAACCCATTCTTGAACAGGGGAAACACCAGACTTCAGCAGAGAGCAGGGGCAATGCAAGCGCAGGTCAGGAATATTGCCACAGAATCAAGGTGGGGAGCTGTGAAACATCAGTTGATTCAGGATGAGTAGAATGTGTTCACATAAAACATAAAACCCACCTGAGATTCTAGACTGGAAGTTATCTGGGTAGGTACTGTATTAGCTTAAACAAGTTTTCTGACTGTCCGAAAGATTCATGTCCCGAGAGCACTGAAATAAGTGCTATGAGGAGGATGACAGTGAGGTGAATACACACTAATTAGAGACTTAGTAAGATAAAAAGAAACTTGATTTTGCTGGCGTTGAGTTTCAAGCCCATTACCTCAGCCAGAAGACCCTGTCATTGCTCTATGTATACCTTACTTTTCATGTGTCCAGATCTGGGCTCCTCAGTTTAAGAAAAAGAGGAAACTACTGGAGAGGGTTCGGTGGAGGGCTACAAAGATGATTAAAGGCCTGGAACATCTCCGTTATGAGGAAAGGCTGAGAACCTGGGACTGTTCAGCCCGCAGAAGAGAAGACGGAGAGGGGATCTTATCCCCTCTAAAGGGGTATCTAAATATCTGAAGGGTAGGTGTCAAGCAGATGGGGACAGGTTCTTTTCAGTAGTGCCCAGCTACAGAATAAGGGGCAACGGGCATAAACTGGAACACAGGAAGTTTCATCTCAACATGAGAAAAAGCTTCTTTACTTTGAGGGTGGCAGAGAACTGGAACAAGTTGCCCAGAGAGGATGTGGAGTCTCCTTCTCTCAAGATATTCAAAACCTGCCTGGACACTTTCCTGTCTAACCTGTTACAGGGAACCTGCTTTAGCAGGAGAGTTGGACTAAATGATCTCCAGAGGTCCCTTCCAACCCCTAGGATTCTTTGATTCTGTTTCTGGGGGAACCTGTGCAAATGGAAGGACTGTTTCAGTAGTGGCATTCCCACTCGCACCTCAGACATATGCCATCTGCCAGGAGACTGAACTACAACCATCATCCCTACATTACTCCAAAAAGCTAGGCCTCAAAGTCACAGTGTTTGTCTCAGAGGTGGAAAATGCAAGAAACATTCCCTGTAAAAACAAATAAAATATAAAAGAAGAGTGATTCTTTCTCCCACACCAGGAGCATATCTGGGACCCTCCCTGCCCCAGAAGGAAGAGGCCTCCTGAGAGACTTAGCCCCCATCACATGTGTTGGCAAATCCATTGCTGCACTACAGCTAACAAGCTGCAAAACAAGCAAGTTGCAGGAGTTATTCAAGCTCTCTTTTCATGATGGCAGACTGCCATTTATCCGTCCTTCTCTTTTTTCTGTGTTTATACATTTTTATGCAATATTATAAGATAGTCTCTGGTGTTAAATTGTTAAATTTAGTCACTTGAACTCACAAATTTGGTACAAACTATGGATGACTATGACTACAAAATACGGATCACTATGTTTTTCTTCCCCAATTAACTTAGTAAAAATGGCAATAAGTTAGCTTAGGAATGCTCCTGCCTAAGGACAGATCAAATTGCTCATCCTTTTTAGTACAGTTCAGAAAAAGTGCACAAAGATTGTTTGCTCCCCGAGCTTGGAGCCTGTGTCACAAACCCACATGCACTGAGCAATCTCAGGTAAAAAAAAAAATGCAAAACATGGGTTTGGTTCCCAAACTGCAATGTGATTCATCAAAAAAACATATACATATATGCTTAAAATACATACCAGATGTTTTTTAAGGCAAGCCTGGAGCACTAGTTTTAAAGTCTCATTTTAAATCTAAGTGTTCATCTAACTGGGAACATCATACTAAGAAGCAGACCATCAGGAAGAAATACAAATAGCACATGTCCAGATTTTGCAAAATAAAATTTATTAAGTGCAGGTATCTTTGCAGAATTTAGACTACAGTAAGTACTGTAAGAAAACACCTCAGGACAGAGGACACTAATTTGGAACAGGGGAGAGAAGAAGGAGAGAGGAAGGAAGGAAATACCAAACAGATGTTGGCTACTAGAAAGAAATCCACAGAAGTGTAATGGTTGGATGGATTAAAAGTACATTCCCTTCCTCAACAATCCTCATATAACCCAAACACTTGTAAATTCTGGCTGTAAAGCTGTGAACGACAGACATTCAAATAGCCCCTAAATATCCTGTCATCAGCATAATAAAGGAGCTGCTTGTAATTCTGCTGCCATTGCCCTCCCTTCTCTCTGCTGTAGCTCCATATAATTTGCTTGATAAATAGCAGAGAGCATAGACCAGCAACATTACAAAACATTCCCTGAAGCCATGAAATGTGACAGACTACTAATGTTGGACCTGAATATTCAGCTAGAAAAAGGTATTACTTCAAATGACTGGAAAAGTTACCAACTTCTACATAATTCCTGAAAAACACTGTAAATAAAAGTCGGGGCTCTCTGGAGCTACATAATCACACAAACTCCTTATGCACTTTTTCATATTATTTACTTGAAAGAAGCACTTAGTAGAAAAAAATCTTCCCATATTCAGCCCTGTTTTCTACCAGACAGATGGCCTATTTGGAGAGAAGGAACAGAAGCACTAATTATGTATTTGCTTGAATAAGAGGAGAGATTATACCATCTACTATTCACTAAAGAGCGTGAAAGCCAAAGAAGGAAAAAGATTTGAGACGGGACTGAAAAAAAAAGTATAGCTAACTATAATGAGATCAATCTGGGTGTAAAGCAGTTTAGGCTGAGTACCAGGAAATAACTCCTAACAGGGAGTTCTACCAGACCATGAAATAGTTTCTCAGAGGAAGTGGTGGAAGCCTCATTGCTTGAGTCATTCAAACTGATATTGGACAAAACATTCAATAATGTACTGCAGGGAACAGTATTACGCTGGCAGGGCTTGGACGAGTGACTAATAGATTGTTTGCAGCTCTAACTATGATTCCCCGAAATGGTCTCTCTCCAAAGTGACACAGACTCAAACAACCACACACCCACTTTCTGAGGGAATTGAAATTGTACATCCACTAATCAATCATAAACTGAACAGCTTCTCTCCCCATTATCCTGTTATGAACACACTGTTTCAAGGGAAAATATAATGATATCATAGAGAATAACTGAAAATTCCTAAAGGGAAAGACAGTACCCAAACACTTCAGAAAGTAGTTACAAAATAAACTGTTCTACAAAAAGGCTACAAAAAAAATCCATATAGGAAAGAGCAAATTATATATTTACTGAGAGCTGCACATTCAGAGCCTGTAGAGTTCAGGGAGGAACATCTCCCACTTATTTGCACAAATTGCATATGTACAAGCACTACAACACTTTTCTCTCCCTTTCTAGAATGTACAAGAAAATTTGTCTGACAACTATGAACATTCAGGATTAGACTGAGGATGGCCAGAGCTGCATGACTCTCAGGAGCATAAACTGAACAGCCAGATTCAGTAACAATTGACATCCCTTGTGGGTCTGGCATGGGGAAAGCGTAGCATGCAGCTATTGGTGCTTTATGGGATGAAACAAATTTTTAAAATCTATGGTCCTCAGTCTGAATGCTACAAAACAGATGTGAAAAGTTCACAGCAAGGGAGAAGAAACTCTCTCTAAGCAATATTCTCCAAATTACCCTGACATTACCTCAGATTTAGGATCATATTTTCAAAACAAGGACCTTCTTTTGAAAATCTGCAGGTGGTGCATCTATACATGGAACAGTCCCAAATGTTAAGCAAACAAGTGACTTTTTTTTTCTTGGAAATGTAAGCAATAACAGTACTTTGGAGGAAATATATTCCAATTTTTACCTCTAACTACAGGTTGAAGGAAAACAATCATTAGAAAATGACAAATGCAGATTTGACGGGAAGTAGTCAAACCTTCCTTATACCATGTAACAGCGATAGAGGCAGAAACTTGTAAGCAGAGTATGGTAAAACAAGCAAATTGATGAAAAATGTAAAAAACACTAACTTCCTGCCTATTCTGTTTTTTTTTCCATTGAAGTCTGAAGGGGCAGATGCAAATCTGCTTGATACTATAGTACCCTTAAGCTTTGATACATAATAGCAAATAGTGAAAATGACCATCTACAGTTATTTTAGTAATACAAAATCCTAAGGACAGAAAAAATTTGTTAAGATGCTGCAGAAGAAAACAACTAGGAAGAGAAGATGAAACCAAGCAACCAAAAAGCCTTCTCAAACAGTGAGATCTGTTCAGATTATGTATCAGAAAAGATAGATTTTATTGCACCTTATGAACAATTAGAATCAAGCAGACTAATCATACGTGTCTATCTCCTTAAAGAAAATGAAAGTTTGTTTCAGTAAGGCAGTTTTTCCTCAAGATGTTCACTGAAGGATAGAAGACAACAACCTCCCCATACTCCCCTGACTTGACTTGTTGGAGGCAGCGTCTCAGGCTGAATGTCTGAAAATACATTTCCTCGTAAACTTTTCTTCAGGCCATGAAGTCTCCTTTCTCCCTGTGCTGTTGAACTCCACAGTGCAGATACAATCTGCACAACCAAGGTCAGTGGAGTTTCTGTCACCATTCTTAACAAGGCAGAAAACTCCTATTAAATTCACTGAATCTAGGATTTCATTGCCCATGGACTGATCCTCTTTCACGCTCACTCTTGCAGCCAAAAGCGTTCCTTAGAGCTCATGGTAGAAGAACTGGAAAAAGCTGTGGAATTACACACTATTCATGGGCATTTTTTGCTCTATCTGCTTTTGACAATGGAGAATTCACTGTCCTCCAACATATCATTTTAAAGATCACTAGCACTTACAAAGTGTTTTGTGTACCTCTCTATGAAATAAAGCATCGGAGTAGGCTGTGAAACAGACATGGCTGCCAGAATAAAATCTGTGAGTAACACTCAAAAAAACAGCAAGAACCAAAAAAGTATGGAAAAAATGCGCATGTTTGTGCATAAAGCGCATGTGGGCATGTGTCTGCACGTGCATATATTAGGGGTCAGTACCTCTCTTACCCTGGTAAGCTTCCACTGGTAAGATAAAAGTGTAATTAAGAAAGACCTTGAGATTTTGCAGACATAACCTATTTATAGGAAAACTGACTCATTACAGGCTGACACCTCAGGGCCAGGAGCAGCAGGGACAACCAGGGACAGCTCCAGCCCCAGGTATTGGGAACCTCCCTGGGGCAGAGGTAGGACCAGGACAGGTGGGGAGGTCAGCCCATGGCAGCATCGAACACAGCCTGATAAGACAACCTTTAGCACTACCATGACTCCGAACCAAATCACTGGACACTGTCATTTTCTACAATTTTGCTTACATAGAACATGGTCTAACTTCCTTTTTGAACTACAGGACTATGATTTACAGCCTCAAAGCATCTCCTTGTTGTCACTTTTGCTTTCCTTCCTCCAGCCTCTAGACATTATTACTTGACTTGCAAATGTACTAGGATTTAGCAATCAGGATGACAGTGTTTCAAGAAACTGAAGTAACTTAAGTCAGATTTTAACTCTTTGTCCACTGTAAGCACAACTGACTGGACTCTGTTTTAGGACCATGCTTGGTTAAGATTGTAGAGTATCAGACTGTGCACTAGCACATGTAGATATTCCTGCATCCTATGAAAGCAGCTCAGTGATCTGAAGTTGTGATACACTGCGCAAGTCCAGGTAAATCAATAGCAACAGGGTACCATTACTGGAAAACATACTGTTTACGGGAGAAAGCTACAGGCTGCAGCCATTTATTACACCTGTTACTACTCTTGACTGCATGAAGCAACAGATACTCTGGTCTGCTGCCACCCCACTGCTGCACACAGTCATGCTGCTTTTACTCTTGGCACTCCTCTTCCCCTCTCTATACCTTGGTTAGTATTGATAGCAAGCAGATGATGTACAGTAGGTAATCAAATGCTAAATCTTTGTGTCAGAGAAGCCACTGACTTTAGATAAGTAAAGGAAAATCACCGTGTTTGCAAACAAATGAAAGAGAAGAATGAAATGAAATATAAAGACATAAAAATAAGAAGCAACAGCATTTTGAGTTATTAAAATACAGGTCAGTGTAAGATGTCTAATTACTAAATTTGGAATTAATTAAATTGATATGCTAACACCTTGGAAAAGCATTAGGTGCTACGCACAATCATTACTTCTTTGCAAGGAATGGGGAAGAAGACTTGCATTTCAGAGGCCAGAGGTGGAAGAGCAGCATCACCCTAGGAGTTCATTGGTGAAGGCTGGGGCAGACAGTCAGCCCTTCTATCATTTTAGGAGCAATCTTGTTCTACACTGATGGCAGCACCATGGCTGGGTTGGTTTTGTTTGTCAGAGCAAATTTCAACAACATCATGGCCCACAGACAGGGAATGAAGCCTCTGCCCATCAAAAGCCTGCCTGAGAAACCAAATGCACAACATACAGGCAAAAAGGAAGGGACAAGGGAAGAAAAACACGCTCAGACAACACAATACTGAACGCAAATGCCATCTACTTTATTCTGAGTTGTTTCATGGTTAGGAATCTTGAAATATGCTTTTCTACCTTCTCTTTTATTTACATGAATTAGAACTTTAACTCGACCAGTAAAACACTACTCTTATTTCTATCAGAGAAGCCATTAGAAATTTGGTAAGTGCACATATTTTACACTGATGGACAACCTTATAAATATCTAGCATTGCCCTCATCCAAAACAATGACTCATGTCTCCCTTTACAGCCTTCAGTTGGGGGTGGGCTCCTGTCACCAGGATGTCACATAAGAAGTCTAGTCCTTACTCAGAAATGTAACTTCATTTTCATGATTTAATCATATGGTGTGAACCAGAGCTTATAAAACATGCCCAATTCCTTACCATATGATATATGCTCAGGGACTGTTTTAAATATCCTTTACTTTCCACATAACCCCCTGTAGTGTTTTCCTCTGAAACCCACCAGGATTTTCCAAATGTAACCAAGGACAGGGTTTTAAGCCAATGAGACTTTATAGATACACAAAAGAAATGCAATCATTACGCATGGGAAAAAAAAAAAAAAACCTGTTTAACTCTTGGGTCCAGTTTTTATAGGTACTAAAGTACTTAAATACCTGCTGAGGAACAGGGGACACAGCTGTCTAAGTTAAAGAGACCTCATGTTTCTGACAAGAAAGACACATTGTAAAATTCTACCTGTTGGAGCACATGACGTGTTTTTATCTGTACAGAGAAAAAAGTAACTTTTTCCCTGAACTAGAGCAACTTAAATAAGAAATTAGAAAACCAAAACAGATGTGGGCCCCTAAAAAGTAATTTTTATATCATTGCCTTTCAGCTTCTATTAGAATTCACAACTGCCAGCATATGAAATAAAACCAAATCTGATATATATTATAACCATACTGCATGCACTACTTCCTTTCTCTCTGCATCTACCCAGAGAAAAAGCCCTTACTATGTAACACTTATTGGAGAGGTTAAGTCTCAGGTCATTCTGTATAAATGTGATTCTTGACTTCCTTGCAATAGTTTTCAAACACATAGAGCACAGTTCTTGCAAAGGTAATGTGGTTGTGCTAATGCAGTTTTACAAGTAGTCTCTTTAATACCGTTAGTATTTCTATAATGACGTTTATAATTCCCTACTGCAACAGACCAAGCTGAAACATAGTAAGTATAACAACTGTTTGGTAACGCTTTAATTTTTAAAGGCAAAACAAACAAACAAACAAACAACAACAACAAAAACATTATTTTTACATGAGTACAATGCTCCCAACAACAACAACAGAAGTTGCTCAAGTGGACAATTGAGAAAACCATGTTGAAGTACTACTATATCTCAGCTGTGTTGCATAGATGACATTTCCAGCATGATCTCAGCATGAGAGACTATACACCATCTGGCACAGAAGTGCTAACAGCATGGAATCCACTACCACTATCAGGTGAAGAGATGAAATGGACAAACACATGAAGTAGTATCGACAAAAATCTGACCAAATGCTCAGAGAGAGTTAAATTTTCTCAAATCTTTTGCATTACTTTCAGCTGTGTCTTTCCTCTCTAAGCTCATGTCTTCCTTCTTCCTCTAAAAACTATAGACATTTTTTTCTGGATGCTTTTGAGTTATAGATGCTTGGATATCTTATTATAATTTTAACTAATACACTCAAAGAAGTAAGTTCATTGTAGCAGCATTTAAGAAATTATTGTTCTATTTTTATTCTTTTGATTTTAAATTGTTTTGACTAAACTCATTTTCTAATAATCCCCATTTTGTTCATTTCTCTCCTGCATTGTGTATAGAAAAGCTGCCATTACTACTTATTGTATCCTGCTTATAAGACAGTATAATTTCATTAAACTTATGTAATCAATTCAGCAAACATGTCTAATACAGTTTATTCAGAATAGATTATGATTCTATTAGGTTATATCTTTTATGTTTCTCTTTGCTAAAGCTTAATCTTATTAGGATTATACTGTTCAGAAGTCTAAGTCATTATTTTGGCTTAAATGCTAGTTTTACACATTTCAGCATGATGGGTACAGTCTCTGCAGCAGTGGCCTTGCACTCAACCAGCAGGAATGGCAGCTCTCTAGACAATGTTTGGGATAGCTAGCTGAGACGCTAAGGCTTGTTCTGCAGCTGTCTGTGCTAAACTGAGCTTTAGGATAAGGTTTCTGATGGCTGGAAAGTCCCTAGAACTTTACAGGTTAACTACTCCCAAAAGAAATTAAATTTTATTAAGTACAGAAGTTTCCCAAGGAAACATCTTGCTTAAAAGTTCAGAAACTTCAGTATTGCACCAATGTTTTCATGTTTAGAAATACTGTTTGAAAGCCACTAGAGGGAAGCAATTTTGACAGACAAAATTTGAAAAAAAATATATAGAATCTTTAAAACGTGATAGTAGCTGCTTTTTCTTTTTTTTTTTTTTTTTTTTCCTTTTTTAATGAGTAAGGTAATTGCTGAACCTAGAAAAGGCAATGACTGATGTATCTCAGCAACATGGTTTCAGAGCTGGGAATGTAAATGGAAAAGGCATTACAGTCTTCTGAGACACAGCAGCCACAGTGCTCTCCTAGCATGTCTGCAGGAAATAAAAGATTTTAATCCCTCTGCTTTCTGAGCACTGCAAAAGCAATAATGAATGACTCCTCACACCAGCCCAGCAAGGTAGACTATTAAGTGACACTGTCTCAGTCAGACCATTCTCACCCTCCTCAGGGAAGGCATAGGAAGAAAACATTATGCCACCTCTTCATACATCCAAACTACCAGCAACACACAAACTAAGTCAGTCATTGTGAAAAACAGCTTAGACCGCAGCAAAGGATGCTGTTATTCAAGCTCCACTTGGGGAAAAAAAAAAAGAGGACATAATCTCGTACATTAATTATGAAGCACATGGTTAAATGAAAGGTTATCTAACATGCTGTATTGTCCTACAATACAACAGCGAGACTATTCTTTACAAAACATTTCAAGCAAGGCAATATATGTTATAAAGTGCTGCATTTCATGGGAAAAAAAAGGAAGTGCTCATTATCTTACATCTCTAATGAAAACATGGGAAAAACCCTGACATAAACTAACTGTATTTAAATTAAATAATATGAGGGAGGCTGAGTGTTCACTAGCTGTGTGGCATTTCAACTCTGAATAATGGTACTTCCCCACTTACATTGTCTATCACAGGAATAAATCTTGAAACTCAAGGATTTGTTTCCCTACTGCCCATTGGTGAAAGTGAGGCACAGAGCTGCTCAGGGTCACGCAGCAAGCCAGCAGGGAGTGGGAAGTGAACTCAGAGCCCTGATCTCCAGGCAGCTCTCTGTCATTGGATCACGCCGTTTTCCATGCGCCTGCACTCCTACTTACATTACAGTCAGAGTTATTTCACTGCATATGAGGAAAGCACTCCTGACTTTCTTAGACAAGTAGCATGGGCAGTTTCTATCCCTCCAAACAAAGCCATACAACTGCTGTATAATTTCACTTTTCCTCTTAAACAGATCATATTTATCATAACTCTCTAAGACCTTTTTTGCCCTGCTGTATCTTTCAAAGCTTTCTAATGGATAAATAATCTAATCCTTGTGCCAACCAACCAGAGTCACCAAGTTCAGAAATAAAACAGTTTTGGAGATCTTGCTCAAACAGTGATTTTGAGCAACATTAGCACTGAAGAAAGCTTTTGTATTTTTTCTTTCGCTTGCTCTACTCTGTATGAGTTTGGGGCACTGCAAACTGAGTGTAGCGCACTCTTTGCTTCCCAGCATCCCCGCAGGACAGGGTGCTGGGCCGAAGAAGCACGGCCATCCCATCCAGAGCCATCTCGTCTGCTTCCTTCAGACTGTCTTTGGAGGAAGGTCCTGAAAAGCGGATGGCATGGAGCCCTATCTTGCCTTACACGCTTACACCCCCCCTCCTTTCTAACTCTAATCAACACTTGACTGTTTCCAAACTAATCTTTCAGACATTGCTGTTTACTATTTCTGTTCTGCTTGTTACTTTTTATTTCACTTTCAAAAGGAAGATAAGAGATTAAATGAAGTCTAAAAGTACATCTCCCTACACATTTTGGTTAGCTGCTTTACATCGACCAGTTGATATCACACTAGGTTCCAAATTCATCCAGTTTAGATGCTGTCCACCCTGTCATTGTACACATGCTGATAATCAGTAGATGCATTTTTCTTTCTCAGTAAATGCCACAATCTTAACAATAAGCTGTCCTTTATCCTTCTCTGAGAGACACAAGGCCCAAATGACATCTCTTCTGGTAGCAGAGAAAGCAGCAGATTACTGCAGAAAGGAAACCTTTGCTTTGACAGTGACTATGTTCTGGATTCCTTGTGGCAGAAGAGGCACAAAGCAGTACTTTGCAAAGCACCAGCCTGTAGATGTGGGAGCCCGGAACAGATAGAAAGGTATCTATTTGTGCCTACGGAGGGACACAGCCAACTGGTCAGCTGGGCAGATCCCATCAGGAAATGCACAAGTGTCACGTATCTTTCACTAAACCTCTTAGCACTCTATGACCGATGACTCCACGCAGAGGATAGGTGTGGTGCCCTCTGAACTACGGCTGTTAATCGCAGTGCAGCTGGGGATAAGGGCTGTGCTGCACACGCTCCATGCTGAGTCACCCAAGGAACTCCCAGGGCAGTCCTGGGAACTCCCCAGACAAATTCTGCTAGAGGAGATAATGGGCAGGGCCCACACCAGCCCTACCAGAGGTCAGGGGATTGATGGAGCCCCAGTCCAGCTGCTTGTCTGTCAGATGAGGGATAGTGTGACAGGGCTGGGGAGCCAGGGAGCAGTGCTGGAACAGCCCAGGCGGCCCCAGCTCTGTGCTCATGCAGGAACTGATGTGCCAGCAGGCACTACTCGTGTTTAGACACGTTCGACACTGGATGGGGCAATTCTAGTCAACAGAAATTCGTCATGCACACACTGAAGTGGTGACGTGGAAGTGCAACTGGCTGGGAAATAAGCATTCACTGAACATTTCGGAGAGTCTGATCCAAACCTGATGAAAAAGCTGTTACAGAGACATACACAGTGGGACAATTGGCCACACTGTCACAACAGTGATTGCATTTACACAGGAGTGTTATCTCATGCAAAATATCCACTTAAATCAGTTCTTTTACACATGCACCAGTGTTTGCGTAGCATGGACCAGAAGAACCTCTGAAAATGAGAGCCCACCGCTACACAACCTGTCAGCACTTAAGTCACAATCAAATATAAAGCATTACCCCAAAGTATAAGGACATTTGTCCAAGTAAATATATCTGACACCACTGTCAGACTTTATGTAAGGTACCCATAATTTTGACTTGCAGAATACACGCCACTTTCCCAAAATACCCAGTAAATAAACATGTTCCAATATCCTTCCCCCTCCTCACAACAAAAAATTGCTGGTTACACAGATAATGTTCATATATATTGGTGGCTTGTGGGCAATGCCCATTTATTAATAATACAGCCACTATCCATTACAGCACCACACACAGACACCAATAGCATAGACTATGCACTTTCCGTGTTCAGACCACCAGTAAACATGCAAAAGCAAAACTTGCACATAAGAGTCCATAACTAAAGTGTCTGACCCAAAATGTTTGGATATGACTAACAGCAAGACTAGGTTGTGTTCATCCTCTAGCTGTTGATCAGCCTGGAATCCTGGCTCTGAGACGCGTTATAAATTTGACATGAGAGTCTGAGCGTGGATCCCAACGCCTAAGTCCTCCTGTCATAAAAACAGGGCCAAGTGCTGTACACTGAGCCAAGATGAGTCCCACCTGCACACTACCTGAGAACCATTCTGTGGACCTCCTCCACCTGTGTTTAGGAAGACTTAGAGTGGACTAGGCCTGTATCCAAAAGGTGTGATACTGCACATGGTGCTCTGACACCTGGATCCTGATTGTGGAACTCTTAAGACTGAGTTATGCACTCAGAATTAAATTTCCAAAAAGCAGACCTGGAACAGTGGATGGAAAAGAAATCATAGAATCACAGAATATCCTGAGTTGGCAGAGACCCACAAGGATCATCATGTACAACCCCTGGCTCCACCGAAGACCACCGAAAATTCAAACCCTATGTCTGAGAGGGTTGTCCAAATGCTCCTCAAACTCTGTCAGCTTGGGGCCATGCTCACTGCCCTGGGCAGCTTGTTCCATGCCCATCACCCTCTGGTGAAGAACCTTTTCCTAACACCCAACCTGACCGTCCCCTGATACAGCTCCTTTCTGTTCCCTTGGGTCCTGTTGCTGTCACCAGAGAGCAGAGCTTAGCACTGCCTTGTCCACTCCTCCCATGAGGAGCTGTAGGCTGCCATGAGGCCTCCCCTCAGCCTCCTCTGCTCTGGGATGAACAAACTCAGGGACCTCAGCTGCTCCTCATACATCTTATGCTCCAGACCTTCATCATCTTCATATCCCTCATGGGACACTCTCTGATAGTTATATGTCCTTATTATATTGTTGTGCCCTAAACCTGCACCCAGTGCTCGAGGTGAGGCTGAACAGCACAGAGCAGAGTGGGACAATCCCTTCCCTCATATGTCCGGCAATGCTAGCTTCCAGCTAGATTCCGGTGCTGTTGGTATCAACTTTTATGCAACACTAAAAGTACAGTACATCCTAAGAGATGCTCCTTCTACACTCATTTCAACCCAAAATGAGCCTAAATAATAATTCCTAATTCAGAAAGACATACATTAGTGACCATGCCAGAGTCTAGAATGCTCATCCCTCCTGCTAAAGTATGCCAGTGTAAGACAGAGCCCACAGATGTCTTTGTGGCTTATGCTGGGGTCCCAGTCATTTGTTCACAGTCCATATGGAAAATATAATTGCTAAAATGCTTTAACTTCATCTGGAGCAAGAAATAGAAACCAGAAATCAGGACAACTTCCTTCTGTCTCATCCTCCTTCTCCACAGAACGTGCAAACTGGACAGAGACACTCTTCTAGTATAGCTCTCTGTGAATGTTCAGACTACTATTTTGCTTTTAAAATGCTTTGCCTAGGGGAAAACTTCTTGGTCTCACTGCACAACTTGTATATCACATTTCTTAGGGTATTCCTGAAACCACAAGCAACACACATATCAGAGATGTCTTCAAGTTCCTCTTGACTCAATCAATTTACCTTTTTTTCTTCCCATTACCCTTAAGGAAGGAGGCATGGGTGAGCTCTGGCCACATCCAAAGCTCTGTATTATGCTGCTGTCAAGACCAGACTCTTTGACTTCTCCAATTCTAATTATAAACATAGTTAGGTACTGCAAGAGCCAGCCTACTTAACCACGAAGGCTGTCAAAACAGATAACGTATTGTGTCTCAGTGAGTTACAAACTGGGTGGGTGCTTAGCCTTTTGACTTCAAAGGTCCTCTCCATCATAGTTCAAGCAGTGCCTTCTATCTACTTCACAAATGTTTTGACAATGGATAAAATTGTGATATGATTATCTAGATTATATAAATTATATTTGTTAATTGCTCTGTTTGCTAACTGTACTTAGTTACTAGATCTGATGCCAACTTTGCAAGAGCAATACTTTACCAGAAAATGTAGCTGTGACATTTCTTCTAATAAGATACCGCTTGACAGTGGTCTCTTGTGGTAACCATGCTGACGTATGCTCAGTAAAGTGAAGGTGTTAACTTACTCTACAGGAACCAGTTGAATGAGAAATTGTTTTCTTCATGTATGTAGGGAGCATGTACGTCCACAGGAGGATCGAAATTAGCATTACATTTCAAGGAGCAAAGTACTTACTTTACTAGTAACAGTTACAGCACAGTAACTGTTTTTATGAGGCCCATATAATTTTATTTACTTTAGTGAAGGCATTGCTTATATCTGCTTCCAAGACATCCAAGTTAGAAAACTAACGGCATTTAAGTGGGTTAATATGGGTAAATAAACCCATTAAAAAAACTGTAATAAAATCTACAACAAATACAGCAAATCTAATATAGGTTGGAAAGCACTGTCTTTTGAGAGGAGAGGACCGAAACAAAACAATAACCCAGAAAATATGCATTGGCTCCACATTAAAATACCACAGTTTGGTTTTTTTTTTTTGGAGGAAAATATAAATTAAATGCTGCTTTGATTTATAAAAGGCTTGACACCCAATTGTTAACCTGCACACATGCATCGATTAAAGTGAAAGCACATTCTGTTGCTGCAGGACAGGATTTCTTTTACATGGGCAGCTTTGATCCAGGCATGGATTTTGACAAAACATACATTTAATTTAAGAGCAAAATATGATATAGTATAACAATGCAGTATGATTATCATTAATATAAAACTATAAACTAGGTATTTCATCTCTATAGTTATAATATTTGTATCCATGCAAAGATGAGCACATTGCTACATAGTCAACTTGAAAAGCAAGAACAAAAAAGCAACAGCAGAAAGGAAAGCCACATATTTTAACCCCGTTTTTTCAATCATGGATGCTAAAAGGTAAACTATCACATACTGATTTCCATATAGTGTCTTTAGCTTAAAAAAAACAATCAGTTTGGGTATCATGGCGTTATTACAGTATAAAACCATCTCTCTACTGACATTCTCCTCGTTCATATTTTGTGGGGTTTTTTAAGAGTTCATATTTCCCATGTTTTCAGACTTTAGATGGAGAGTGCATTAGAGAGGCTTTTGACAGGGTTTCTCAAGAAAGCAGAGCAAGAATCAGAAAGGATCTCACATGCTTCATTCTAGCTTTGTCTTCAGTTCAAAGAATTTACACAATTTGTATTTAATTTTGCTCTAGATGCAAGGGTGGTCAGCTTCAGATGGGGGTGGTCAGCTTCAGATGGGGACATTCTCTTTGGTATTATCATACCTTTACCACCTCTTCTTCTAGCGAAACTGGAATCTGCTAAGGGATCAAAGAGATGACCTACTTTCCTCTCTCTTTTATATACATTATTCTAAATGTTGCACAAAAAGGGCAAATTATGTGGAACTACCATAAACCAGCCTAGTTAATGGTTTCAGTGTACATGACCCGGCAATGTAAATTAATTGTATACTGTAAAACGTCTATTGAGCTAGAGATTTTTAAAACACAACAGAAAATCATAGATCAGGGACCAAGTGTTAGCTATACTTAGAAAAAACAAACCAGTTCAGTCCTCAGAAACTATAAAATGTGCTTCTATATTGTTAATATCTTCATTCTTCGTCATAATAATCTTTCTTAAAGCTCTATTTATTAGATTTTCCTTACAGATCAACGCATATATTCACATCAGAGAGAGGAGTGAGATTCAAGACTAAGAAATTCCCTGTTCGTGGCCATTTCATAACAAAGCAGGAATAGTGTATTTGTTAACTACAGTGTCTGCATAATAGCACAGAAGGAGCAAAAAAATCCAGCAAAGTAGGCAAACCTGAAGCCATTTATTCCTTTGTAATTCAAACCAGCAGTTTAAATTATTCTGAAAAGAAAAAGAGAAAAAAAAACTACAGGAAAAGCTACTGTAGCTGGACAAAACAAAAACAAAAGGAAATTTCTTTGTGGCAAGAAGTGCTTTGGAAACAGACTGCTACATTCTGCACAACTTCCCATTCCCTGGATAAAGCCCCTGCTGAAGAGCACTGCAGAGAAATAAGGCATGAGGCATTGTTGCCACTTAGGTATTACAAAAAATGACACACTCGATGCAACCTCCTAGTCAATCACAGACAGAAAAAAAGGACTCTGTAGTATTCCAGCCTTGTAAAGGCCAAAACCAAGTAACAGAATGGCAAGCACTTCCCTCTAAAGAAATCGAAGCATATTTTTGCTATATTCCTTGTTTTTTATTACTCTAGAAAATGGTGAATAAAATGGTGCATTTCTCATAGACACTAACATGACTGGTGACAAGCCGGATTTGGAAGGAAACTGGAATACATGAAAATTGATCCAAGCAGAATTTTGAACTGTATTAACTAAATCAATGAACTCTAAATGTGTTGCATGTGCAAAGAAAAGCTTATAACAACACACTGTGTATTTAAATTTGACATACTCAACAAATGAAATGTTTTCTGTAGTAAATAAAACCAGACTTATTTCTCTTTTCATCATGGCCTAAAAGATTTTAGAATGAGCAGATCTTATCTTCCCACATCCCATTGTTACTTGCAGATGAAGAGAAAGAAAATCAGCTTTCCTACATTTCAACTCCCAGTTAAAGAAAAATAAAAAGTTTTCTTCGAACTAAACAAATCTAATCTCTGTATCTGCAGAGAAGACTACCATTGACAAAGAAAAAAAAGGCAAAATCTGTTACTTTAGCATTATTTTCAGTATCTCTGCGGTATGGCTCCTCTTAAAATCCTCAGTAGCACAAACACTATCTAGATGTTGTAAGAACTACTGAGAAGCTTGGATGTGTCCAAGCTTCATGCACATAAATTAATCAAAAAATATACTACCAGGATAGATGACAGATCATGAGCATGCATGCCACTGATATTTTTAACAGGTAACATGATAGAGCAGTTCTAAAGTACAACAGAAGGAGATGGATGTGTAATTGTAGAAGAGTATTAACATATTGAAAATGGAGGTTTTCATCCTGTTAAGTCAGCATCCAGCTTGACAACACCTTAGGAAACCCGGGTAAGTGTCAAATATGACCTGAAGAAGGAGTTGGACTAGATGACCTGGGTTCCTCTCCAACCTGAACGATTCTACGATTGCATCAAATTTGGACGCTCATCAGGGAAAGTCTTTAGTCATGTCAAGGACTGTGCAATTTCTTCTCTGTTAGAAAAACACAGATACATGTCTTGAATGATCATATCTGATCATGGCATCTTTAACAATTCTGAAGTTTCTGCACTATTTACTGACTTCCTACAGTCATTACTGGTTTAAACTTCATATGACGACACTTGTACAGACACTGCAGCAATAGTACTTGGTCTTGCTCAAGCGTCTGCCTGCTGGTGAAGAACATTAAACATTACTCCATTTGGGGGAAAAAAAGCAGGGGACTCGCATCAACTGAGGATTTGAGCTAAAATTTGTATAATGGACTATTACTGACTAATATGTACCAGGTAGCATCTGATCACCATTTTGTATATTTATACAGAAACAATAACAAAACCAAAGATCATTCTGCGATTACAATGGCAGCAAAGACTGCTAGGCTCAATTCACCCATCAGATTAAAGACAAGCAATTTTACTTGTTTCAGCATGTTTCTGTCACTGACACTCAGAGTAAAGACAAGTAGCTGGCTGTTCTGTTGCCATTTGCTTGTCAAACAGGTCAGTATGTTCTCTGACTGTTCACACAGTTACATACCTGTACTGCCTTTTAAAGCTGCTGTTTCATTTTTCAAATATAATCACAAATTGATCTCTTACCTCTCTGGTGCCTGTCCAAAATCTGTTCTATCTCCATGAAACCAAAAGACATTTAAACCAATCACTTTGTCTTTCACATATAATTTTATACTCCACTATTTTCCAGTCTTAAAAGGAATTCTTATATCCTGTGTCCAACTTCTGGTTCACATTAAGGTGATGCTATACATTCTTTGCTGAGGTCTTCATAATGGTATGTGATTCTGTATCTTTCTAAGCCCTGGTGCCAGCAGCAAACTGATATCAGCTCAACTTTTACCAAGATTAAGCATTCACTGATTAAGAAAAGTCACTTAAGTATCCATAGGAAATTTGTCACTTAATTATCTGTAAGACAACTTGCAGGTGAAATGCAGCACTCGTATTTTTTTGAAAAAGCACATGAAAGTCTTACAGCTAGCCTTTCCAACACATAATGGCATATCACGAAAGGACTTATCAACCCAGGGAATGTTCTAAGGACTTGAATTTCTATAGGTTTTTGGCATCTGCGTACAGTCTAGACAAGATGCTAACAAACTAGGATGGAAATGTTTTCTTTTCACTTTGTGGAGTCATTTGTCAATTAAAATGCGAGAGGCAAGAAAGGGACACATATGAGAGTGTATAGTCAAGCAGTTCGTTTTGTTACTGGTAATGGCTGAAATCAAAGCTTCACTTTGTCTTGGGATATCAGTCATCTTAGAGATGTACACTTCAAAAATTGACTAGCCTCAAAATAAGTCTGTCATTCTTCATTGTTGTTCATTAAAATTAAATAACAGAGAAAGGACCCTGAATCTTAATGCCTGTTATGGCACCCTAATCACTTATGTCATGGTCAGCATAGACACATCTAACTAGAAGAGAGAACAAGAACATGGAGACTGGTTCTACTACCTTTTCCCTGACAAAAATCATGATCTAGATATCCTAACACACATGCTACTTCAAAACAACATTTACGCACATTCTCAATATACATTCTGTTATATTTCCTCCTCTCTTTAGCTCTGTAGCACATTCTGAGTGGGATCTCACAAAGATGCAGTCTTCCTCAAGCTATCTCCTCCACTGATGCCAGTGGGTGCCTAACTTTAATTGCAGCAAAGCTTTTGAAATATCTCACTTTTTCTAATCATGTTTGCTATTATTAAATGAATATGCAAAGCCTATGTGAGGTATTTTCAGATAAGTCACGCTGAAGGTCCATAACCAAGTCTTATACGCCCTGTCATGTGAAATTTAGCTTGTTGTTCTTATTTTTTCATTGATGTTCAGAACATTTGATAAAATATATGCATTCTGCTTCCATATCCTACAAATTAAGATAAAAATATATTTAGGACAGTTATACAGTATTGCATTTCTGGTTTATTGGAAGAAACTCTGACACAAATTTACAGATGGTAAGTGTTACAGCAAAGTACAGATCCTTTTAACATTTACAGTTTAGACTTCAAAAGAAATTGAAAGTGAAACTTACTACACATAATAATAAAAGGTACAAAGCACTGGAAAATTACTGTTTGTTATACTTGATGACATTTTCCAATGAAGCAACAGTAGCTAATTTTATTGTCACATTTTACAGATAAACTGAGCACACAGTTTACAAATTGTCCTGTGATGAGATGTGAAAGCACAGAAGATTCTGGAACGAGAAGACAGTCAAAACTCCTGACAGCATTAGACTCGCTGAATAATCCTTTTGCCCTTGATAGAAGACAGGTGGCAGAGATTTTTCAAGATTTGAATACCTGCTTCCTTTAAAGACATCTTTGAACAGCCATACTTAAATATACACAGTCCCGAATAAACACCGTTCGCCTTTTCCTCCTGCTGATAAAGGTATGCCAACATGGTAAGACTTTCATGGAAAAAAATAACTTTCAGGTGGCAACAGAGCACAGTTACAGACCCTGGCAATTACTGCAAAGGTTGCACTATAAATCTAAGAGTCTGCTTCATGTTTCAATTTGTCTATTTAAAAGATTAATCATGTATTTCTAATTGGCATCTGCTTCATGTGAGAAAGAGCCTTCATCCATGTCAGTCTAATGTACTATTCCCTTGAATGTTCAAACTTACCTACGTCTACATACTAAATGAAGATAAGACCCTCGCAACATCAAATGATAACAATGTGCATTCGTTTTACTAAGACGTGAATGACAACATGAGTGCAAATCAGAGGCCTGAAAATGGGATGAAGAATGCACTAACAAAGCCAAAAGAGAAAAGAACAATAAAGCTAGCATAATTTTCGAAGTGAAATTGTCAGAAGAAAATTTGGTCTATGATTAATCAAGAATATAAACACCTAAAATTATTTTGCTGCCATGATTGTTTACTACTAATTAGGCAGATAATTTTTTCACACTCCATTTGCAGCAACATCTTCTGTTTGAAGTGTTGTAAAGATGTTGTGTTTGTCCAATACAGAAACAAACGCTTGTAAATTTCCCTTTTTGATGGTTCTACACTTTGATTAATTCAAAGTGAATATTACGACTTTTATGACTTCAGAAAAACTGGCTTTTAGATATTTATGCAATTTCCTAGTCTTGAGCCCAGGGAGAAATGGTCATATGAAGCATTTGATGACAACCAACTTTGGCTCTTGACATTGTTAACCTGTGTCACAGTTGAGGAAAGACAAAATAAAACTGTGGAAAAGTCACATTAAGTACGAATTTGATATGGCTTCCTTTTGCTGCTGAGGTTCTTTAGAAGATACGTTGATTAACTTGGTGAGTGGAAAAGATCTGAAACGTGCTTGGTTTACAGATCTGCCAGAAAAGAGGGAAGGAAGGGTGTTTATCATGGAACTGGGTCTGATTAAGCTTAAAGCTCAAATCAGATAAATCATTTAGGATGTAGATTTTCAAACGATAAAAATTTGAAAGCTGCTGTCATACGATTAGATGCTAAAATGGCAGCTACTCCCAAAATTAAGTGTGTCTGGAAGCTATCTACTATGCTTAACTGCAGTCCCACAGAAGCAGATACATGACCTTATCCTGGTGTCAAGTGCAAGGCAGTGTTCAGTGCTGGGGGCACAGTATGAGACATGCTCTACAGCATAGTGAAGCAAAGGACACCAAATCTTGCCCCGTGATTCTAAAACTTGTTACTAGGGTTCACTTGATCCTTTTTTGATATTCTAGTATATTCCAGTATAAGATTTTGCATCTTTCTTTTTCGACCAATTTTCTTTAATTAAGTTAAAGACCTTTTTAGGCCACACAGCTGAAGGAGATACTTGGAAATTATTCAGAAAAGATTAATTTCATGCTCTCGGATGGGAATGCGAAAAATGTACTCATTATAAAATATGCTTGGAAAAAATGCTTGTATGAAAAAGAGTAAGCCATAAATCCTTACTGTCTCCAAAGAAAAGTGTTAATTAATGAGATGATCGAAAATTGTAAACAGAAAGCATAAATCTAAAAAAAATATAAAACCCCAAAGAGTTTGTGAATTAACTTGACACATGTTCCACTTCAGCAAGCCAGCACACTACTTCTTTATTGGACCTTTGTCCTCCTTTCTTATATAGTCGCAAGAACAGTCAGAAGTATTCTGTCTTTCTCTCTCAAAACCTTTGGGCTATGGCTGGCATTGCTTTTTTCCTCAAACAGGGCCATCCCCTTGTCAGCTTTGAGAGCAGGGTCCCTGTTCCAGGAAGCCCTCAGAGGCTGCAGTGCTGCAGCCACCAGTGGTTGCTGTGTTCATGAGCAGGGACAGGAATGTACTTAGCCCAATCCCGATCCCCTGCATGAACGCAGATGTCTGGGAACCAATTGGCAGACTGTGTAGGCAGTGCATGGCTGGGAGGTCTCCCTGGTGTGCCCATGACCGCTCTCCATTTCCCCCAGGTGAGCTGGTGAGCTGCATGGCATGGCCCTCGGCCTACATGCCAGCAGCAATGCCATGGAGCTGCAGCAGCAGTGCAGCAGGGCCCCTGCGCACAAATGCATGTCACGTAGAGGCTCAAGTATTACTTAGCTGCAGACTCCAAAATACACTGATAAATATGGGCACGCACAAAATTGAAAAGACAACCAGAAAAATATGTTCCTCTCTGCAGAATGCATACAACAGTCTCAGCCCTGCTTTCAAGAAGAAACCTTCACGTGCAAGGGCCTGGCACAGGAAAACAGGGCCATTATTAGTGAGGCTTGGGGACAGAAGAAATATTGACAACACATTTTTTGCAATCTCCTCCACTGCAACTCCCTGACCCTTTACAATTTTTTAAACAAATAATGAATAATAACATTTGAGAAAAAATTGTCCAGCACAAGTAAAGCAATAAACCATGGTCATGAAACGCGTTCCTCATTTCTCCCTCCATTCATCTCTGCAGCTACATGAAAACAGTAACACAGTAAACAAGCCTCCTCCTCCTCAACACACTTCAAGTCATTCTTCCCACACACAGCTGCCACGATCATGCATATTTCAAATCCTCCATCTGGGCTTGACAACTGTACCTTCCTCTCTTCCAGCCAAAAGAAATACACGTCCTACTCAAACATGCATGGACGGTATCACGCTGTTTACTTCAGAAAAGAAGCTGCCACTGGTGCTCCACAAAGTAGGTCAGGTGGGTGGAAGCCCCCATGTAAACCTACATGCTAACTGCCTTGGTTAGATCCACTGTGCATTCATTTTTCCCCCTTTCCAGCTAGAAGTTGTCTCCAGGCAGAATGTGAGGATTCGTGATGTTGTCCAGGCTGCTGAGTGTCTGATGCTTCTGAATAAACATCTACTGCTCACACAGGGATAACCTCACAGTATATACTCAGCAGATTCAACATCACCCAGAATTTCTTGATTTATGCTGCATGTGCCATGCAGTGCACGTATACCTCTTTCTGCCCAGAAATATGGCAATAACCCCTATGGCTGCTGCCAACTTTGAGGATGCCCTGAACTTGGCTCTCTGTACAGAGGCCAGTTCCCGGGCCTGTGGCCTCCTTTTCTCCTGAAGGTCAACTCTGTGCTGCAGTTATCCTTAATGCTCTCTGCAGTAACTACCCACTCTGTGCCTACATTCTGCCATTTAAATACTTGTCTCTCTTCCGTTCTTCCTCTTCAGCAGCATGGCCAGAGCACACTCCTTCCTATACTGTCAAATATACTACCCCAGATCCACAACGCAAACAAGCACCCCGCCTCTCCCATCTCTCGCTCTGCAGCAAGTTGAGGACTGCACCTGTTGCAACACTGAGGAGGGAGAAGGCCAAGGCAGGATTTGGGTGTTATCAAAGAGAGCAGAGAAGCTGGGGCCAAAATAGGAATCCAAGTAGAGTCAGGTTGCTCCTGCTCTACCAACAGGTAGCGGCTGCCTATAAGAAGAGTGAAGTCCTTCACTCACACCTAATGGCAGTCACCTTGTTCTCCACAAATCCCACCACACTTCCCATCTGTGATCAGCAGGAGCAGCAGCGAGTCAATGGCTGTGACAGGGCAGACTGGAGGTGAGGTGTGATTATCTGGACAGTGCTGCCTGAACAGCTGGTTGTAACTGCAGCCCCAACCCATCCTACAAAAAAACCCAAAGACCAAAAGGAATAATCATCACAGCACCTCCTGAGCCACGTGACATTAGCGACATTTTAAAATTCAGATTATACAACTAACATAACACCAGAAGGATTTTAATGATTATATATCCAGCCAATTTGATGTGTCTCTGCAGAGAGACATCGTGAAGCTTAGCTACTACTTCCTGAGTGCTTTGAGATACAAAACAGCACCACAAAGCAATTTTCCTCTTAGCAATACACTTTGTAGCAGGGTTTATTAATTTTGTCCTAAAGAGAAACCAGAATATCTCCATCTACATGTGCATTGCTTCTCTGACCATGGAGAAATAAAGACTACATATGGAAATAAATTTATATAAAGTGAATGGACAAGGCTGGTTATTTGGAATAGGCACTCTTTACCTGTTTATATTATTTACCTATGCTTTCTTTTTGGAATGTCACTAAAGAAGAACACTCCAGAACAAACTCCAACAGAAAGATACCTTCTGAGAAGAGCACTTGCTCATTATAGGTGCCATGGAAGAGCTGTGCCTAGCTCTTTTGCCACTCTGCAGCCACTCTCTGTCTCCCTATTTTAACAGCATTTCCAACAAGATGAGATATGGCTTTAATTTCTATAACTTGATCACTCCGGTTTTAAAATTTTTCTTTGATATTTCTCATAGTGCTTTGGAGGTCACCCAGGCATTTTATGCAGACTGCTGGTACACTTAATCATTTCAGTGGCTTCCTGCAGTAAATCAGGAGACATTATATTAATAAAAGATGGGGCTGTTCCAGGTCTGATTCATAATGCCTAATCTCCATCTACCTGGCTTAAAAGAGTCCTTTTAAAAGGTCAGTTTACTCTAAGGAATTCTGAATAGCAAGGATGCATCTTCTCTGTCCCAAGACTCCTGCAGAAAACATACACTCAAGGCCAGCAGCCTGAAGGGTGCAGACACTGGGGTGGTTCAGAACCAGGCCTCAAAGGTGTCTGGACCACAACCCAGCCAAGGAGACCTCCTCTGAAAAAGCACTGAGATACAGGTACGCTGCGCAAATAAACATCTCCTTCAACAGTTGTATCTCCATCGCTGCTCTTCTTTGTCTGTCAAATCCTATCTAGTCACATTAATTGAGTCCAAGACCCAAAACAGGTAAAACATCAGGTCCCAGAGGGAAAGACCGGCCAAAAGTTGACTTTGTTTGCGCCACATGCTTATTGTTTCATTACTTCTTCAAAATATTTACTAATCCCCTGTAATCAGGATTAATCTAATATACAAACAAAGAGATTAAACAGTTTTCAGTGAATACAGCTGGCAAAATATTACCGAATAACAATTTCTCACCACAAATACTGATTTGATTGTAATATAATTTTTACCAAGTATCTTAATGAAAACAATCAAGTGTTTTGTTTGCACTTGATCAGTCCAACTGCACTGAGACCAGGAGTTTGAAATACGTTTTCTAAAGCTCTTTTTCCATGAGAAATTGTGAGATTGACTTCTTCCCATGTAAATTCACGTTTTCTAAATTTATAATCCCAGAAGAGACTTCAAAAAAACAAAACAAACAACAACAAAAAAAACCCAATCTCCCATCAATAAGTCAGTGTCTTGTCTTGCAAGGTACAGAAAACTTCTATTTCTAACAAAGCAGCAGGGTGCAGATGCTGAGCATCACCTCCCAGACAAACTAAGGAGAAGAAATGTGTATAATACAGAGAGAATACCTTCCCAATAGCTGCCACAAGTAATGCCAAAATACCTATTACAAGATCAGATGTTTTGTGACATTTTTTCACTAGGCTGTCATGAGCATTGGTTCCAATGGCATGCCCTGTGGTGGGGCAAAAGACTCCCAGTGATGAGTGGCATCAAGACAAAACTGCTCCCATCACAGCAATGCTCTAGCCTGCAGCCCATCCCCGTGCTGGTCACAGGAAAGAGGCCAGCCAGGCAGGCTACAGACCCTCCAGGGCTCCTTGTTTCAGCCATCACTTGACTATTTGGCTGACGTATCTTGAAAGGCATTCTTGAATCTAAATCACTTGCTCCAGTCAGAATTTTATTTTTGTTAACATAGACTTTAGAGACCTGATCTTACATTTACAAGACATAATACTAAGATTCCTATGGACTTTACTGGGCACTGCATAAGAATCCAAATCTGCCATAAGTAACCACTTTGTTGATAAATTCAAACGCACAGGTCATCTATGAGTAGCAGGCATTGTTTCAGTCAGTTCATTCATTTTCCAGGGAAATGCCATGCTCCTGAGTACCATTAGGTTATGTGATAAAAGGTTTATGTTCATACACACATAAAGGTGCAGAGGGAAACCAGTGTGAGGAACCAGAGTCAGACCCTGGGACACGGGAGCCCATGCCTCCGTGGTATCAACAGCTAGAGCGAGTGAAGGTCTTACGTGACAGTCAGTGCATGACCCTTTGTGAACACCAAACCAGACTGGTGGATGAGTAGGGAAGAGGCGTGGAAGACAAGCATTGAAACAACTGTGAGTCTCAGCTGGATAACCGTGAGAAGAAGGTCTGCAAAGTGGCACCAAGTCCACCACCGGAGAGGCTGTGGGATCTGGGTGTCAACAGAGACACCCACTTGTGCATATGTGTCTGTGCATGAGGTACCTGAAGACAAGAGCATCTCATGCAGCTCCTGGGAAATCTGCAGTGTGCACCTGTGTGTACTGGTGAGTGTGCAAGTTGGGCTGTGCACCAACAACTGGAGTTGGGCTGCCAGCCTTGGGGCCCCAGGCAGGCAGGGCCAGCCAGGAGGTCAGCTGAATGAATACAATCAGACACTGCAGGCATTCGCGCTGTATCTCTAGATGTATTTTCCACCACTGGACCTTCATCCCAATCAACACGAAATGGAAACAGCATCAGGCTGTTGGTGCTTGTATGTGAGCCAAGTGCTGAGTGTTGTGTTGATCTCAGTGGCAGTTCATGCATACATATATATATGTATATACGTATCAAGTATGTGAGCTTTTGTGTGTGTCTAATGGGCACATATTTGGCCCTGCTACTGGTTGGACTGGGTGGGGGCCATGGAGCTATGGCAGGGTCATCTCTATCAGACTGCCTGGTTCAGCAGCCCCTAACAAGAAGCAGTATTCTTCCATGCTGGTTTGAACAGTATGTTAACACTGTGAAATGCAGATTTCCTTCTTTTCCCACTTCTATATTCTAAATCACAAGAGGTGCGTCTGTATGCGCTTCCAGTCCAGCCAAATAAACAAAGAATAAGTACTTATATATGTTCATAGGAAAAAAAAAAGTTTATTAACAACTGTAACGGCTGATAAGCTAAGCAATGTTTCAAAAATATTTTTGTTCATCTCACTGAATGCAGCAGATTTCAAATCTCACAATTACCATTATAAGATGAGCTTACTTATAAAGGAATATAAAATACAATTAAAAGAATTTCAACAGCTCATTTAAAATATATAAACTGGAAAAAAAAATATGTAAAATGCCTGAATAAATAATGACTGTCCAATTCCCTATATCATTTTGATTATTCAACTGAAACATTAATTTTTATCAAGGACCTGTTTCTCAATTGGAATCTATCATAAAAGCTTGCATGGCAAACCACCAAAAAGTGACAAAATTTTAACACCATAATAAACATTAGGCTCTTGATCCATTATGCTTAAAACTTACGGGTGTTCTTTCCTGTAACAAGGATGCTTAAAAACTTGTTCAAAAACAAAAAGCAAAGCTAAGATTCTTATGTAACAACATGATTCCAAATGCAGCTTCTTTAAGGCTATCAATAGACTGAAATCAAGGCTTTCTGGCAAAAGGTGACTAATTCTTCATTGTTATGGGTCTATACAGGGTGCTTTAGAAGGACATGAGAATGACACTGAGTAGGTCAGGTATTTGGATGGACAAGGTGAGAATGCAAAGGACAGTGTAAGACAGTAAATGCACAAGGGAAAAGGACAGTGAATGTTGGGAAAAGAGTATAATGAGTACTGTGGGAATAAGAGCAGAAGCACTAGACACGAAAATAGAGGCTGCTGGAAGAGGACTGGGTGTGCAACTGGAACTAGAATACAGAACTGAAAGATCAAGGATGCTGTGGGAGGTAAGAAGAGAATAGAAGGAATGCATAAAGGGCTGTTCCTTCCTATAAGGAATAAAAAGAGCAGAAAATACAGTGATATTCAACAGCAATGTGAAACTGAGGGGCATGACTGGGTAATAAGGGACACAAATGGAAGAGGAGGAAGTAGGAGCACTTTTGTTTAAAAAGCCAGCAGTGGATGAACAAAATCATCCCTTGTATACCCTCAAACACATTCACATTTTGTTTGTTTCTATGTTGTTGGCTGAATTTCAAAATCAAGAAGCTCAGATCTCAGTGGCTCAAATCCCTACAGTAACAAGTCCCTCTAACCTTTTCTAAAATACATCTAAATAAACTACATCTCATAATTTTAACACAACTTCATACTTCGTGGGCAACAAGACAGCTTTCAATTAATTTGGTAACACCATTTTAGTAGCTCCTGCCTCAAACCACGAGAAAAAGAAAACAAAATCTAGCCTGACATGCCATGTGAGTTAATAGCATTGAATATTATCTCTGGAAATTTTGAGGTGTTTAACTTCTGAAATTATACTGGCATTGAGCCAAGGGGATTTGAATACTAACCTTCTATAATCATGTGTTGGAATTAGAAACGATCATTAGCTTCTTAATAAATACAGAAATACCCCTTTCTAGCCCTGATAGGTCAGGAGACAGCTGACCTGAAAGCCGTCTGCTCTGCCTTGTTAGCTAGAGTTTTTTGACACTCGGAAACTTAACAGTATCTGGTGCCTCAAACCACTCTATTCTACTGATGGTTCATCAACTGGTCATCTGCACTGAGTTCAGTAATAACAGTTTACTCTTAGATGTGCACAGCACGCAGACACAGTAGACCACAGTGTAGCTTTTACAAACCCAAGTTAATATTTTCATATTATGTACCACACGAGTAAATAACAATTATGTTAAACATTCACACCAGTGCACATCTGTCACCAAATACCCCAAATTCCTTTCAGCCTCTTGAACGTCCAGTTTACAAGTACAGTGTTGTACCCAAGTCCACATGGTTTCCTTGATGACTCACACATTCTTAGGACTCACTTCCTGAGATGTGCAGGAACGCAGCTAATTGTGTCTAGTGCATATGCAAATTCCCAGCTCTTGGAACACAGCTAGAACAAGTAAACTAAGGTCACAAAAGTTATCATAGCATGGAGTTTCAATTTGTAAGCTTAAGTGAGCAGCAGATGGGGACCTCTGCATCTGTCAGTGCCTATGGCTTCCGGCTAAGGGTAAAGTTTTGCAGGCACCCTCCACTGTGCAGAAGAGTGCTAAGCCCAACAAGTTCTGCACAGGGAAGTGGTACTGTGTTGCCAGTGAGGAGGCTGTGTGCACGGGTGGGTATGGGTGTGTGGGAGGAAGGAACCGGGTGAAGACAAGGAAGGGAGGAACTCTGAGGGAGCTAACACATGCTGGTTTTGCTGAGAAATACCAGACACTTTGCATCTCCACACCTCGTCTTCCCTCATTTTATCCTCGTACTGGCAGTCAAATACCTAAATACCAGTTTGTCGCAACAATAGGCTTGTCAGATGGTACACTCTTGCCTGTTCACCCCAGTACAAAGTGTTGTCATCTCTTCCTTTTCCCTCCCACTTTTCCTACTGGCAGCCTTCAGAGCTGAACTTGCACTGTCAGTTGGGCCTAAAAACATGCATCTTCTCGAGGAACAAGAGTCCTACTGCAGAGTCTCAGGATCACACAGAGATGCTAGCCTGAACATCAACTGTATGAATGCTTCCATCACTTCAGCCACAAGCTTGTTAAGCATCTCGGAGAGAAAACACTCCTTTTGCATTCATGCATTTTATCAATGTATACAGTAGCATTAAAAGCAGCTTCTTCTTCTTCCTCTTGCATCTGAAACAAGTACATTTAGGAGCATATGCCACCTGCGCTCTGCATGTGGAACACCCACAGCTACTTGAATTCTAATAATACTAGCAAAAATAATAAATAACAGTTTGTTACTTATGTGCTGCCAGAGCCAGAAGGCTTCAAGACACCTGAAAAAAATATATGCAAACAGAGCATAAAGAACCAGGTTTTAAAAATACATACAGATACAGACAGCACTGCTCAAAACCAAGAATAAGCCAAGAGCTTCTTAACAGAATAAAACTAAAATTCCTTGCTAAGTCCTTACCCAACCAACTCAAAACAGTCTGAAGTGTCTAGCAGCTCTCGTGGAGGTAAGCTTCAGTCCTCTTAATTTGTTTCACTTTAGCTAATTCATTGAAAAAACACACCACCCCTTGTGCTTTGCTTCATAAGACAAGCTAGTGAGGAATTAGCAAGGGATTTGACATTCTGCTCTCCTGCACATTCTGTTCTACTTTATCAGGACACCTAATATTCAGCTAGTAAAAAAACAGTAGTACTAGTTTTGTTTCAAGCTATCTTGTAAGCAGTCCTAAAACACTCTGAAACAACCAACCTGACAGACACCTGTAGCAAAAATACCTGAGCTATACCAATTGCATGCAGATTTGAGTGGAAATTTTGATATAATTGTAACTTTTGGTAAGCACTTGTTTGGAAAATCCTACTGTAAACAAGATGCTTAGAAGGACAGTGGCAAGACAAGATGTTCAGAGCACACAGCACGAGGCATTCAAATGTTTCTTTCGAACGTGAGAGGGAAAATAGCATGGACTTACCTAAGCTGCCAGAAAGAAGGAGCCTTCATACAAACAACAGTCAGGTTTTGACTTCCTCCCAGTGCTTCACTTGTGTTTAACCCGCTTCCAGCCAAAAGAATCCTTAAATTTAGCAGTACATTGGAAAAAAAAAGGCAACACAAAACAACAAACAATGCCAAGTGTATGCCAAGAGAGAGTAAAATACCCTGAGATAACTGGTAAATTGCAGATGGAAATTCTCAAACCACGTAACTCCATTTTATAATGGAAGACGGACTTGTTTTTAAGACGTACCAAGATGTTTTTAGTTATTTTGTTTTACTTTAGTTTATTCCTCTCTGAAATGGCTGCAAGATTCACTTCCTCTTCCTTTTATTTTTTCCTTTTCTCTTTCAGGCCGCTGTTAACCTTTCCGTCCACTAAAGCTGAACATGCTTTTTTCAGTTGTAGTAGATTTCACCGAGTTGAAAAAATGTTGCATCTTATGTAATAAGAATGTAACAAAGGATGTAAGGCTGTGAAGACTATGAAGACTATGAAGGCTATGTTACTGTTATTAAACAAATTGAAAGCTTTTGAAAATATGATACGGGGAAAATGTAGTTATTCAAATAAACACAGGTACATAAGGCAAAAGTTGAAAAAGCTTTCATAGGAAGTAAGGAAGCTTTCCATACACACGTCCAGTATATTGTGAACTTATTTCACAGGAATATTTCTTTCACTCTTCAGCTCTGCAGAAAGAATACAAGCCTGTCACTGGCACTGGTCTTTTTCACATTTACTGACAGTAAGTGGCACTAGCCATGTCAAAATGACAAGGATTCTCTGCATGTACTGAGCTCCACCCAACATCAGATTTTATATTAAATTAGCACAATTAGAAAACTGTTTTCCAAATATCACATAAGGATAGGCAGGCACTCACAACTCCAATTATTAAATATGGAAAGTTTCAGCACTGAAATTACTAAGGATAATGAAAGGAACCTGAGATATTTCTATTTTATTGCTTTGTTCGCACACTTGGCAATCTCTTGTAATAAATCTACATTATGTCATCTTTCATACATTATGGAATTGCCTATTTTTTCAATTTGGTTTTGCTATATTGTCATTTTACTTTGTTCAAATCTGCAAACAATTCTATACTATTTTGTTTCATGGTGGCATACTGACATATTAGAATTTTCCATCATGCCAATAATAAAAGACTTTTACTGCACGAGCATTTCCCCATTTGTAGATACGGTGATCAATTTCATATATTTTCTGCAGCCTAAGAACATAACAAACAACTACTTGGATGGACTTCCACCATGCAATTCTTCGTACAACCTTCGTACAAAGCAGACCTAACTGCAAAGATTCAAAAAGAATTTGATTTTATTTAAAACATTTCTAACTCCAAACACAAAGTTTGCTATTTTCTATATTAGCTGAACTATTATTTAATAGGTTATATTGGTCTTCAGTACAACTTAAGAAGGTCAACCTCTCAAATTTATTTCTTGTATAAGCTTCATTGGCCTCAGTAGTACAACATGAATATAATGTCAAAAATGCATATATCATTTAAATATTTTATTACAGATTTGCATTCACAAGAAATTAGCACAGCTCAGAACCCCAACTTTGATTCCAGCATACGAATTTCTTGAGATACACTAGATGTGTTGTCGCTGTTTAAAATTATTGTTTAAAAGACTTAAGAACTTCATCATATGAAGACATGCAAGAATAACTGAGTTATCATTACCACTATAATAAAATTATAAAGAAAAATCTTTCAGCTGCACGCAATGTATATAGGATTTTTTTTTCGAAGGGAAACAGAAAATCTACTAAACAAACTACTTGAAGTTGTCATCATTTGAACAGTTCTGGCAAAACAGTACACTCTTCACTGTTTTATAACATAGTACTGTGACCTATCACTTACATACTCCAAGTCATAAAATAATATTACTGTCGTTAGTTAAATCTATCACCATAGTAAGTGATCCCAATTTGTCCTCTCTTCCACTCTCCTCCCTTCCCCTGCCAACATAAATATTTCGAGACACACATAACTTTCCTAAGAATTCCCCAACTGAATGTCAAACACACTTTCATTCAATTGTAAAATAAAGACATACTAATGTAATGTGAAAACCGAACTCTTTGATACAGTGCTCCAATTCCACTCAATTTGTAATAGTGCTACCAAGTGCACATGGGAATCATGGTCTATGAATAAGAAAAAGTGATCGTACTACATTTTTACTACTGCATTAATGGCACTCACTACACATCACTGTTTCTCTGACTTGTTTACAGCCTGAGAGGGAAAACTAAGGCTTTAAAACACACACTTATTAAAAGGTTCCTTTATGCACATCATCGTCTTTTCTCTCAAATACATCAAGGACCATTAAGAAGTTTCACCTGGTTCTTTCTCAAAAAGCAATCCTTCAGTTTCTTTCCCTGTAAATTGGTAAATATTGCTGACTGTATTCTGGGCCATAGTAAAAACACTGAGATACTCTGACATGGTGATGAATTACCTCTGGGATCAATACATAATAGCATTTTATATTTCTGTAATCTTTTCATGCAGAAGCCATAAAACGCTTGACAAAGGCGGGTGACTATCAGGGTAACTTTACAGATGATGTAAGAGAAGAGCAGAAGGTGAAATTCATTTCGGTAAAGGAAATCCTGGAAGAGTCATATAATTACATTCCATAGGCTGTGGAACACGTTTTTGCTTCTGTCCTCTTTGTTGCAGCAAGTTTATCCCATACAGCCAGCAAAGAAACTTGCTCAACACTCAACAGAATCCAGCCACGCAGTCAGGAACACAAACTGCCTTTTGATCTCCAGACATCAACCAGAAATTGTAGCAGCTCAAGAAGTGCATGTCAGAAACTAAGAGTTTACAGCGATAAATCAAGAGGAACTCACAATATCTAACAGATGTGGTGAATACATGCAGGATAATACCACACAGAGTATATAAGACAACAGTATGAAATGTGTAAAGTATTTGATTATATGGATAATGTATGACAAAGAAAACCAATGTTACTTTCTAAACTCTGCTCTACCCCAAGTACCATTACTTGGAGGCTGACTAATCAATCTTACCTCACCTAAATTGTGAGATTCCATTTCAGAAATGATTTCAGGCCATCTACAATCAAGACTTCTCAGTTTAGCGCCAGAGAAGCACAAACCCATAAATCTGTATTTTATCAATATTAGTGGTAAGGGTCTAAGAACTGTAATAGTGTATTACTAACATGGAGGCACGGTGATTTTGTAAGGTAAACAATACATCTATTGCTAATACAAAATTGCCTAATTTTACATTGGGCAATGGCTATATAGCCTGTTTGCAATCAAGCTGACTTCTGATTTTTACATAGGGAAAAGACTGACTTCTGAATCTTCTGGCCACTGACATGTACTGGTCATCTAATTCCCTATCAACATGACTATATTCAGAGGGGCCACAAATCATCTGTAATTTTAGCCATGTGTTGTTAAGCAGTTATCTATTTTATCTAATAACTTTACCTCATATAACTTAATAACTAATGCACTAAGAAGTAAAAGGTAAACGGCAAATCTGGAAATTCTAGTTTCTAGTGCTATTGGTGATACTGTGACCTTCGAAAATTTTCCAAAGGCAAGAAACAGACTAAGTTCTGATGACTTAATGAACTTAACTACTGTTCCTACAGAAAAATGCAACATGTACTATCAAAATACGCACCAATAGCAAAGCTTATACCAGTTGTTTTGCAGAACTCAGTCTGCCAGGCAACGTATAGAAGTAGGTATGTAGACATCTTGCTATTTCTTTCAAAGGAAGAAAAAAAGTATATGACCAGATATGAGCAAAATGAACTCCTGTTCAACTTAGGCTGCCCTGAATCAACAGGTATGAATGCCCATGTTATGTTCTGTTATTCAAAACAGGGACATAAATCATAATCATAAAACATAACACTCCAGCCTGCTTTCAAAAATCTTCTCTTGCCTTTTGTCTCTCTAACTATCACGGTTCAACCTATCAGAGGGCCCTCATGATTAAAAACCCCACACAGGATTCTGTTAATGCAAGCCTATGGACGTGCAATAGTATCTTGGTTTATTCCCATTTGTTTGAGGAATAAAGTTTCCCCAGAAATTGCACAATAAAACTTAGAAGTTATTTAGACCAGAAACTCCTTGTTAATAAAGAGATACATACTTATGTTAACCCTAAGCTAGTTTTCTGCTAATTATCACACAAATTCAAACACAAAAAGCAAAAGTAAGTGGGCTTCTTTTGGTACCCAAAGGCTCCACTTCACTCTGGAATAGAAAATCTGTTTATTTTTTGCTTCCTCTCATGACAAAAACAAAAGAACCAAGAGTAACAAAACTTAATCCTTGCAGCGGTAAGGATCCTACCATTTTAGAAAAGTTGACACAAAGGACCCCTCAACAAATGTGTATTTATAAATGCAGGTATGTGATTGCAGTGCATGCAGAATGACCCGGTTACCTTTAATTTAGCTACTTCAAGCACCTACAGAGCTGAAGAAATACTGCTACAAGTAGGGAAAATTCCTTCAAAACTTAAAGAGCTGACAAACTTGTTACAAAGAATTGCTTTGGACTGGCATCCTTTTCACCTCAACTTCCACTATGAGGCTCAGCAAAGAACTTAGAGATAACAGCGCAGGGAACAGTGAAGCAGTCTACTGCTGAGGCACCAAATATCGAGCCTGAGTCTAACAAAGGCAGCTATATAAAAGATTTTAGACAGCTGTCTTGGAATATCACACCTGAATCCAGTTCTTTGCTGGATTAGTTCACAGGAACTAACTTTGGAGTTTGGTTTGTACAGTGAGGAGAAGGGAAAGCAATGTGTAGCTTTGAAGCAGCCCTGAACGTTCACTTCAATAATTTAATCTGCTGGGCCCACTAACTGATCTCTCGGACAGCAGTTCTTTACTTCTTATACCTGTGTCCTGTTCTATAAATGACAAAAGGGATTCTGGTCTCTTTTCAGAAGTTTTGGAATCCAGGGGTACTAAGCAAACATTCTGACCATTTTTTGAATAAGCAAGGTAAGCATCTACCACATTCACACACCAGGGAAGTCTGAGGTGGAGGAATGGTCACTAGGAGCAAGAGAAAGCAGCATCACCAGTATACTAACAAAACACACTTTCAATACATTCTTCACTCCAGTACATTGCTTCATTAACCAGAAGAACATGGAAATAGACAGGGATATTTAAGGGAATGTTGCCACTGCATTAGTGACGGCAAAGAAACCAAGTCAGTAACCAGAATTACAGCAGTTAAAAGAAGCCATCAGTAGCGCTGACTTTCTTTTGTAATCCAAAAACAGGAGAGATTAAGCTGGAATATCAGCATCCAAGAAAATATTATTTAGATATGAACATCCAAAATACTATGGATGGACAGAGACAGACTAGCTTTGTATTAGACAGTTTCCTATTAATGCTCGACTTCTATAAACAGTATGAGTGCTGTTCAGATTAATGCACGCATTTAGAGTATTTTACTCCGTCTTGTGTTTTAGAGTCCAAACCACTAGTTTTTCATAATTTGATTCAAAAGTATATTACAGGCAGATAACTGTAAATCATTTCACACAGAACCTCTGCGGAGCCAGCTATGTAAATCTCAGAGATTCTGCTGGTGCTGAGACTGGACTGGAATGTCCCATTACAAATGGACAGGTGAAAAAAATCCACATCATTTTCCAGATACAGTTGAAAAAACTCACTTTTCTCAAGAAGTGTCAACTGTTTCTGGAAATAGAAAGAATTTCTATGTGTTCCTGTGATATCAAATATGAAACCTCTGCTTGCAGAGGTACAGTCTGTACCTGGAACACGTCTGCCAAGACACTGGCACAGCTGATACTTTGTCTAGACAGCCTTCGAATACGACTGACACAGGAACACTGCACATGGTTGAGGAAACTGAAACTTATGGAAGAGCTTTTCAAGACTTATCCAACACAAAGGATTTTGAAAGTGTGCCTAACGTCCTCCAAACATTCCTCCTGGTATCCTCCTCAGGAATCAAACAGTATTTAGTTTCTTCAAGTCTCCTTGTTGCTCTCTTATTTGCAAGAAGTGAGGACAATAAGGAACTCATAAGCTTTTCTCACCTGTAAGCCTTGGTAACTATGAGAAACACATGACAACTATTAGCTAAGGAAATGGCTACTTGTAGTTGATAACTGTTCTAGGCATTTCAGAATGCACCATATATTCACCTTGACCTTTCGGGCCATGTCAGAAGTAGCCTGAATCATGAGTATGCTTTGACAGAAAAGTCCACACGAACTTGCCACAGAGAGCAGGCCGCAATTTTGCAGAAATAACAAATATCATGTACTGTCAAACACTATTTTCACAACATGACAGCCCTAATACACTTAATCCTCAAGCAACTGTCAGGGCTAGAAGAACAGAGACAAAGATAAAAGAGATTCAAGCCAAAATCATGGGCTTTAAGCTTTAGTTGGTTCACATTCAACTCAACAGCCAATGAAGACAACAGTCCATCCTAACTTACTGGGGTCTGACATTAATTTCTATCAACTGATATCACTGACAGTACTGTTCAGCAGCCCAAAAGGATAAAAAAAGCCAAATCTAGATAGTAGTTTGCCTTCCAGGAAAAAAAAATCAAGCTTTAAGACACCCATTTAAAACAGCAGCAAAATCACTGTTTAGGGCTGTGGATCCCAAGAAGCCAGCCAATGTATCACACCCAACTCAGAAATTACCCTGGCTAGACATGAAACATGGTAGTTGCTTCTCTCCAAATGAAATACAGACCTCAAGGAATCTGAGCTTAATCCTAATGCAGAGATTTCCACATTCCACCTGCCAGGTTAAGTGTTTGACTTCAGCTGCCAAACTCACCAGCTCAACCCATGGACCGGATGAGAAGTACACAGGTGCTAACACCATAGCAGCAACACCAGTGACTCTAGAATGAAGTTCTAAGACGGGTTTTGTTCTACAGGAAGCATTGTGAGACTTTTCTGCAGCTATAAAATTGTAACGTTTCTTGTCTGATTACTCTGCAGACTCACAGAAAAGAACACGGTTTGATCGAGGTCCTAAGTGCAAGCAGCCACCCTGCTTTTGAACCAAGGACGGAGTGTCCCCTCCCATCTCTGTCCTTCCCCCGCCCCCGCTCCTCCCACTTTCAGTACAGCAACACTGTTCCGAGGCCACACAGGCGCGGACACTGGGGGCAAAAATAGCCCCCGAGCAGCAGGCGCAGCTCCTACTGCCGTTTGCCATACGCGTGTGGCCCGGATCCTTACGAGCAAGTGCAACGAAACGCCTCTTGTTCCATAGGCGCGCTGTGCATTTGGGACCTAGGCTGAGCGGAGCGCGAGCTGAGGGGCTCAACACTGTATCGTTCTCGCACACACACCTGCCGGGGAAGGGCCAAAGGGAGCGAGATGTGTTCTGCTTCTGACAGCACCTCGGAGCTGAACGCAGGGACCAGCAACTGTGCTGAGGGCCACCACCAAGGCCAACCCCCCAGCAGCACCTCCTGGCGCACCTTCCCCGCGGGGCAGCCCCTCGGCTTTGTCCGTGTCCCTCACAGGCGGCCCCGCAGCCCCAGCACGTCCCCGCTGTACGGTCACCACCTGGCGCTGCCGTCGGGCTGGGCCGCCTCCGGGGGCCGCGACGCACCGGACCGGGCCGGGCCGGGCCGGGCCGCTCCGCGCGGGCAGTTCGAGGAGGGGGCAGGGCCACGGGCTGCGGGGGCACTTACCAGGTCTATGAAGGTCAGAAATTTCCAGCTGCCTCCATAGGTCTGATGCGCGGGCATATCAATGGCCTTGTAATTGCACAGGATGGAGCAATAGGACAGGAGGATGGCGGCGCGCAGCACCTGGCAGGGCACCAGCGCCATGTTGCACGCTGCAGGGACGGCCTCAGCGGCGGCGGGCTCACAGCCAGCGCGCTGCACTTCCGCGAATGCCGGTGTGCCCGGCTGTCCGCTGGCCGGGCCGGGCGGGACGGCCTCCCAGCGCCGGGCCGGGGCGGAGCGGAGCGCGGCGCGGCGCGGCGGCTGCGGCTGCGGGTGCCCGCTGGGGCCGGGCCGGGCGGCGGCGGCGCGGGCGGCGGGGTGGGCGCGCTCCCGAGCTCGGTGCCCGGCCGTGCGGGACGGGGCCGCGCTGCTCCCGAGGGGCGGTGGAGGTGCGGGGCAGGGGCTGCCTCAGGTGCGCTGCGCAGGTCAGAGGCTGCCGGCCTGACGCGGGTACTGCCCTGGGGAGGTCGTGGCGTGGAGACAGTGCTGCTGGAGGTGAGCTCTTCGTGAGTGTTTGTGGCCTCGTCTCTGGCCCTGGCTCGCTGCTCGCTGAGAAGGCAGGGGATGCTGACAGGGCAGGCTTTGGAGCTCTGTGCTGGGTCTGAGAAGGCCCTGCGATCAAATCCCTAGCTTTAGTCTGGGAGAAAATAAACCAGTAGAACAGGGCTCTGGAAAAATAACTTTGTGGGAATTAAATCAAGTGAAAAGTGGCACTGTGGGAGGTAAGCAGAGGTGTGGTGTGAGGGATCAACATCCCAGTTTTTGTGTAAATGAATGAATGGCAGCTTTGGATTGGGTGTTAGGAAAAAAATTCTTCTCAGAAAGAGCAGTGAGTCGTTTGCACGGGCTGCCCAGGGAGGAGGTGGAGTCACCGTCCCTGGAGGTGTTCAAGAACTGTGTGGATGTGGCACTGAGGGACATGGTCAGTGGGCATGGTGGGGAAGGGCTGGTGGTTGCGCTGGATGGTCTCGGAAGTCCTTCCAGCCTTAATGGTTCTATAATTCTGTCAGCTGAGGTTTGGTCTCCAAGGCATCCTTGGTGATAGCAGTATCCAAGTGGGTCTTGTGCTTGGGCTAATACACCCCAAAAAGAGAAGGTTTTAGTACTTGATTGCAGGGGAGGCACTGCAAGGAGTTGTAAAGAGAAAGAACACCTGCAATGATGTCTGAGCTTGGACAGGCAAACGACTTCTATAAATGCCATTTCTGAAATAGATATTGGAACAATAAGGTGCTTTGTCATAGTTATGCTGCTGGAAGACAGAAATAATCAATGACTGTGCAATGTGTTTCCTACTTTAAAATCTCAGTCTTGCGTGCCTCTTCATCTGGTACCTCTATGCTCAAGTTCTGCAAAATTAAGGGTTGCTTAAGGGAACACATGCTAGCAGATACCCTAGATGGAATTAGGACAGTTTAAGGTCCCTGTTTCTGCAGAGGAATTGTATTTTTGGGCATGATCAAAGAATCCATGAATTTCCCACTAGATCATTTAGGTTTCTCAGTTTCGAGCCACTAGAAAGCACATAAGGCAACCAGACTCTCTGTGGTGCGCGGCATGTATTTTAGACTTACGGGCTAATCCTTGTGTGCATTCCAACTGGGGATATTCTATGATTCTATGAAATTTTAAGGTTTAGTGTAAGTGGTATTGGGAGGAAATGCCAATACAATTGGAGACCATTGCCAATGTTAGTAGTGTGCCCCAGTACAAGTGGAGCAGCGCTGCTGCTGCTGCTGAGGACCTGATGCCTGTGCTGCATGTATTGCAGGAGGCTTCACTGCAGGCAGGCTCTTGTCTGGACCTGTGGACTGGATATTCACTGGTGGATAGAGTACATTAAGGGAACCCCTGAAGCACACCTGGTTTGCTTTTATTCAGAAGGAATCCAGCTTGCTTTCTGATGGATGTCAAGTTATAGACCAAAGCACAGTGTAAGTCTAGATGGTCATGAGATTTACTGCCAAAATACTCTTCAGCTGAACTGTAGTGCTACCACAGAGGTACTCTCTGCACACAAGCCTCACTGAGCTTGAGTTTTGTAAGCTGCCAGAGGCAAGTAGCTGCAGAGCTCAACAGCATGGCGGATCACAGTCATACAAACACCTGTGAGATCTGCCTCTGACATGAAGAATTTGAGGCTGCCTGAAGCCTTAGGCAGTCTGTGCTCTACTTCTCTAATTGCACCTACTTCTCTACTTCTCTAATAACCTCACCCTACTATGTACAGGAACTTACTCCTTGAGTCACCTCTGTGTCACTAATAGAGCTCCGCATAAGTGAATGCTCACTGCACACAACATGATAACCACAATTCCTGGTCTGCCATGCTTTTAAACATCGTCTCTTTACAAAAGAGAAAAACTACTCAGGCTTTCTGGAGCCCTGCTTTGAATGCTTTTCAGTTGTACTCCAATCTTCCTGAGAAACCTCAGCGAAACTTGTAGAAAATCCTAACTTCACACAAAGAAAAACTTCACTCGGCCTTGTAATCCAAGGTGAAAGTCTAAATGAAACAATGTATAAGCACTTCTGTTCCCCATTTTTTACTTCAGTCACAAAGATCTTGGGGCAGGCCAAAGAACGTGCCAGGCTCAGCCAAGCTTCTTCCTGGTCAGACTCTTCTTTCTTAAGCACTTCCAAACCTTTGAAAGGAAACTTAACTCCTTTGTGGGTGGGTTCTTTATGCCTGTGTCCTTTTCAAAGGAGTATCTGTTGAATCTCTGGACAGTATTATAATAAGGGCTAATTAGGTTGTAGACTGCCATTAGTCTTTATGTACTACTGCAGAGTTTATACTCCCTGTCTGTTGAGAGACAAGTGGCAAAATCTTTTGTGACTATGGCTGAAATGGGTTTGCAGTGGATTTTAGTCTCCTGTGAGATTTGGTCTTTATTTTTTTCATCAAAGTAAAAATGAGTTATTTACTAGTGTACTCCTTGTATTGTTATATGAATGCAACTTTACAGTATTTTGTAAATACTTTATCTTTCAGGTTTTTTTATTAAATACCTAAATCATAGTAAAGTAGGCTATAAACATGTAAAACATGATATTCAGTGCCAGCCTGTTCTTGATCAGGTCCTGGTGTTTAAATATTTGTTAATATATAAGTAGCAAAATGCCTCAACTGAATTTTTGAAAGTCACATATTATAAGTTTGTTTGAAAGTGAGAGTTTGAGATGGATCATACTTTCCCTCAGCAGAGGTGGGAAACAAGTTAGGAAAGAAAAGAGTCAGAAGCACTGCTGCATTTGGGATGGGAGATGTTAAGAAACGCTATGTGCTATGGGGGGCAGAAGGCAAGATGCCTGCAAAATATACCACAGAACTGAGTGGAAAAAAAAACAACTAAAAAGGTGTGTTTTCCATCCAACTGCTAGTATCAAATGCTTAATGTGATGTTTTTGTTATTTGTGACTTTGACGGAATAAAGTGTAAGTCCAAGTTCTAATGTTTTCTGTACAGGTTAGCAGGTGAGAATGCTTATGCTGTGGGTTTTTGTTTGGTTGTTTTTTCTTTTTCTCTTCTGTTTTTTTTTTTCCTTTCTTTCTGAAAGGAACAGCATTTGAATTTCTGAATAGTATTGTATTTGATGAATATCAAAGAAAGCAAGTGGTGAATGATCTCTTAGAGATGTTTTGAGACCTATGAGTCTCCTTTGCCTTTTCATAAGCAATTGCTTTAGATGGAAATAAGTTGTTTACAAGGAATTATGCCACAAGCAGTTGCCTCCAAAGAATAATACGTAGTACTGCATGCTTGAACTAACAGGAAATTGGTAAGTGCTGCCTCATCACAGTGTGTTCTTGGTGATGCACCTGATACTGCAGTTTCTAATATTTGAGGCAGTGTACAAACTGTGTCAAGGTAAGCGTACTTGGATGTGTGGGAGTGTGACACCAACAGAAGCAAAAATGCAAAAATTAAGCTTTATTGAAGTGGATATAAGTGAAATTATTGGCAGCATTGCAAGTTAAAAATCAACGGTCAGTTTTTGGAAAAAAAAAAGTTTACTTTTTTCTAAGACAGAAGAGTTTTTATAAATGTTCTTAAATTATCTGTACGTATTTAATCTACAGCCCTTCTCTTGGGTCAGCTATCACTAAGGTAGTAAATGACCCCACTTATTAGAGGAGGATTCAACTTAAAATCCTTGGTAAACACAGTTATCTGCTGTAACTGAGCCCATTGTTAATATCAGTAATAAAATTTAGGGAATTTTTTATTTCTTTGTTCCCTATTCATTTCCTTAAAATAGGGAAATGTACTTTGCACAGATATAAATGATAAAAATTGAAGGATGGACTAAAAAGAGAATAAAATTGAAAACACTACATCTGTGTGAGGTCTGAAGAACAGTGTGTTTAATAATACTTCTGGAGCTACTTGTTTGCGTGATGACTGAAATATTATTGCTAATTTAGTCTTAAGTTTAGGTTTAGGATTGACAGTCAAGTTATTAATTGAACATATTTTGTACTGAGTGTTCTACAAAGTATAGTTATCCGTACATAACAGTGAGAAATAGAGAAGGAGCATAGATAACCAGGAGATGTGGAACAGAGTATGGGGGGAGCTGGAAACTCATTCATCCTTTCAGAAAGTTAAACTTTGTTTTATCCTGTAAGACTGTGAAATTTCTTGCTATAAAGGAGAAATGAGCAAATGGAATTTGCTGCATTCATCTTCTCTGTTAAGTTAGAATTTTCTGAAGTGACGACTTTTATAAAGAAGATGTCTTATTGGACAAATTAGGAGTTCTGAATGTGTAAGTAAAGCAGAGACTATGCAAGCAGATTAATTTTTGGCAGGAGAACTCTACCGTACTACAGTGACTTACTGTTATACATGGTTCCATAGGATAGTTTTTCTGGATAATGATAATGTTTTTTCTCCTCTATATATCATCAGTGTTTGTTTGAATCTGATTCACATCCTGGACAAGCAGAAATCAGCAGGCAAGGTATCTTCACGTCTCTGGGGTGCCCTTTTTTCCCCACCTTCTCCCTTCTTTAGTTCAGTCCATGGCTGTGCTGATGGATTAAGTCACTTCCTTCACTCATCTATACTCTTCCTGCTGCCTTTCGAATCTTATTCTTAGACAGAAAAAGCCACTGTGGATACAGTAAACAGAAGAGAATTCTGTAATTTCCTCATTTACTAATCTGTCATGTGTATTGTTTTTCTGTGAGTAAAAGCCTCTTTTAAAATATGCTTGTGAAAACAAGCAAACAAAAACTCCACCACAACAAATCCCTGAAAATGTAAATGAAAAAGGAGACAAACACACATTGGTATGGTACCAAAGCTGAATTACAAATTGGGTTTAGGGAAACAACTTTCTCCACTCTTTGTTCAGCTTTGTGTATTTTTCTAGTCTGGTGGTCATTTAATTGAGATTAACTGCAGAGGATAAAATGATAATATGCTGTAAAGGAGAAATTAAGGGAGAAACAAGAGATCTAGACTAGCCTTCAGTGAGAAAGAAACCAGCTGTATGGTATTGCATAGGTGATCTCTTAGATAAATCACTACAAACACCTGTGAATAAATGAACACTTAGAAATGACTTTGAATTCTCTCACAACCACCTTTTCCTGCATTATGATTCTTGCTACCCCTTTCCTGGAACAAAAATAAAAATATTTTGAGATAGCTGCATCATGAGAATTTCTCTATAAGTGAATGAAATAAATGTAATTCTTGCTTTTCTGGATGACTCTTGCACAATGCACTTAAAACACTGCAGAGGACACAGTGGAAGGAGAGGTATACAATGGGTGTTTGCAAAGAAAAACTGGTTCTTAATATCCTTGAGAAAAGTTTTCCTGACCGAAATCTTATATTCACTAACTGAATGGATGAGCTGCAAGTTCTTTTGCCATCGCTTTCTGTTTACAGAAGGAACACACTTGTATATACTTCACAGATTCATCTTGAAGAGGAAACAGTTTAAGTAGATGTGAAGGAGCATTATGACAAGGCTTAGCAGTATGATTACTAGCAGATAAAGTGTCATCAAAGAAAACAGGAAGAATATGAATTGGGATGTCATTTCTGGAAGTAACCTCAGAGATAAATAGGATACCTTTGGAAGCCTTTAGATGCCTTTTTGGAGTATATTATGTAATAAATCTCATTAGTCAGTAATTAAAAGTACACAAGATTTCTTCTTCTCCCCCCCCCCCCAGTGTTTATGTGAATATCCAGAAATTCTGGTTCTGGACATTGTGCAAAAAACAGCCTATTTTCCAGCATCTTCAAGTCTTGCATACATTTATGCAGCCACTGACCTAACATCTTTATCATTTATGAGCAGTCCAAGTGGTACACTGGGATTCAGAAACAAATCTAAATCCTTGAAAGACACAATTTAATTTTGGCTGGTTTAGATTAATCACAAAACTGTCCTTTCTCTTTAAGTTTTCTGAACCAGCTCAGTCTAAAGTTTGAGAGTGTTTTTATTTTGGATTGACTTTTTATTCCTTATTTAATCTTTATTTGTCTTAATTTAAGAGATATCCATCTATCAGAGTAAATGAGCAGCAATTTACAGCAGCAATTTGAGAGAGGGATTTTTAAAATTTCAGGCATTCCTGATGGAAGCTGGGGAAACATCCATCTGTTGCCTTGTTAAAGGATTAATTATGGGACAGTAGCATGCTGCTTGTTGTGGAATTGAACAAAGTATGATGGATTCAGAGGGAAGAAGTCCACACCCTTTCCTCTTCCTGGGCCAACACAGCTAGTTAAAACATTATTAACTGTAGTATAATGATGTGTCTTCTCCTGGGAGTTACTTGTTTGTGACAATGATAGGGTGTATTTCAGGGCAATGCAAACAATTGGCATTCAATATTAGCATAAATTTTAAATGGCTACCTAAATCTCTGTGAACTGAATCATCTTTATGTAGAAGTCATCTTTTTAGGGTAGTTTCTATAACGGGAATGCTTAAGTACTGTCTTTTTCACTTATCCAGTATAGTTCTTCTGTCCTTCATGAGTAGATTAGCATGCCTAAATAACCCTGTACTTTTATTATAACTGGCCTATAAACATTTTTCTGATTCAACTGACCATCCAAAGATGTGTTCAATTTTAACACCTTCAGAGGTGAAAATTCAACGCTTCTTCTTAAATTAATGACTTAGCTTCCTGTGATAATGATACATGATTAACAATTGTTTGTGTAACTTACCTATTCAAGGCCAGTGTTCTGCCATCATTAAAATATTGAAGCCAATGCGTAGCGTGTAGTGTCTATGCCACAACTGGTACACAGTAGGTTTAGAATAACGTTGTTCTCTCAGTATGAGCAGATATTCTTAGTATTCACTAATGTCCTAGCAAGTCAAAAGGGAAAGAAATAAATGACCAGAATATAAAAGCAGAACAAAAAGCTGCTGAGAATAAAAGTGTGCATGCAAATTAAAGTATATGATGGTGGCAGGAAGTCGTTGCATCATAAGTCCTCTACCTTTTCTCCAGGTTTTGCAGTATTCTCTAAACTCTGAAATCATAGCAATGGATGAAACAATCTTCATTAAAAATCAGCAACAACAAAAAACCACAACAGCCCACTGTTATAAGGCTGTATGGATATACCACGTACAGCTTGTTACTATTTGCTAATTTTCAATTAATTCATTAAGATCAGCTCTCATTTTTTAATTTTCAGTAATCAGTGTCACTCTGTTATGAAAGCACCTCTGCAGTCTAGACAGTACATACTCATTTATGTGATAAATAATGGATAAACACCGAGTGTGCCATTAGCCGTTAATGCAGTAGATTGATTCCCTGCAGCACTTACTCTCTATCCTTGTTTTAGCACTTATGCCACCTGTCTCTTGCACTTACTGCATGATGCTTCAATAATGCGAATGGGGTTCCCTGATCATTCTTAATTTAGCTTGTTTTTATTGCCTCATAAATAGGTTGGCACTGATATGACAGATGTGCAAATCAGAGGGTGTCTCACTACTATCTTCATGATTGCTATTACTGCTCATCCCATGGTTTTAGCACAATACAGATTACTTGTGGATGGCTGGATAGAATCAGTCAACTTTTTTTCTTTTCACATATTTCTATTTCAATATATCTCTACTGCTTTGGCCAAGTGTCTAGGACAAAGGCAATTTAATTGAAATCTCTGTTCCCTTTTCCTTCAGATATAGGAAGAAGGTTTAAAAGTGAATTAAAGTGAACAGAAAAATGAGCTATCAGTAAGTCACCAAGACAGATTGGCATTGAACCAAGATTTTGAAGGAACTCAAATGTGAAATGGCAGAATTGCTGGCCAAGGTGCCTCACAAATCATAGAAAGGGCCACTGTGCCGGATTGCCAGTATAACTTCTTCCTGCCAAAAGCACTCTTAAAGAGGTCTGGGGAACTACAGACCAATGGCTGACTCTATTCCTGATGAGATAGTAGAGTGCATCTTACAGAGTAAGATACCCGATCACACAGATAAATGCCATCTGTTCGGAAGAAGTCAGCCTGGCTTCCATAAAAGCAAAGGCCATTTGAAGAACCTACTGAAGTTCTATGAGGGGGGTCAATAAGCACAAGGATAAAAAATATTCAAGAAATAAAATATTTTTGATTTTCAAAAATTCTTTGATTCCACACCAGTGGTTGTTCCAAAAATATAATTTCCCACAGAGATGGTGGAGATGTTCTTTTATGGCCTGAAAGCTGGTTAAAGGGTTGTGCAGATGAATGAGTGTGATGGTCAGTACTAAAGGTGGGACCAGTTATTGGGATTCAGTTAGGGAGAACAGCTAACTCATGAGAGACTGAAAAACCTAGGAATTTTCACTTAGGAAGAAAGAAAGTTGAGGGTTGTATGATCTAAATAATAAAGACAACACAACACTAAAACAAAGAGACATTCAATAAAACTAGCAGAACCTTAGTTTAAAAGGTATTTTAAGAGTAATACTTCACAGAGCAGATTTTAAGCTTTTGGTATCTGTTGTCTCGCCCAAAATTGTATCTCTTTCTGACATATTTGGAGAGATAGTGTTGGGCTAAGTAGCCCGTTGTTCTGAAATAAGAATGTTCTTATGTTCTCATGAAGCACTTGAGGCTATCCTAGAGAACATCTAGTGTATGTTGCACGTCATTGGCACACCTTTGTCACTGTTTTGAGTCAAAACCATGAAAATAAGGAAAAAGTTCTGTAGTCTCACATACGCAAATTGAAGATCGATCAGCAAACTAGAGATGCTGCAGAAGTCAAAGGTGCATCCCACAAGTAAGAAAATAGAAGGCTGAAAGCGGGAAAATGTGTGTAGGAAATGGAGAAAACACAGTTTCAGCCTTGCTAAAGTCTATGTGTGAACAGTGATTTTTCTGTATGACACAGCAGTGCGCATCAACATTGTCATTGGGACAGTAGGTGACTGATGTGACTGTTGTTACTCTATGTGGACTGGATGCCTTTGACTTATGACAATGTATTAGATGAGGCACAGTGATGAATTAGGACAAGAACTTTCATTAAACTGTAGGAAAGCATAAGGATGGAGATAACCAACAGGCAGATGAACTCCTTTTCCCAAATAATCCAGTGATTAAAGCAATCACCAGGAATATGAAAAAGTTCAGTTCAGTTCTTCCCAGTAGCAGAAAAGACTAGAATCTATAGCTCTAACTCCTTATTCTCTCCAACACACTAGAGGATATGTTTGGGCAAGGAAGTCTGCTTCTAATTATTTTCGGTGACTATATATTTTGTATAAATAATAAAACACTCTTATTGTGGTAATTAGCATTCAGGTTTCGTTTCTGAAGCAGAACTGAAGGTTTCTTGTGACCTTGGCTGCTGACTTGGCCGCTTGTTTTATGCACAGGAAAAATAAATCAGTGGTAGAAAATTCTGCTGTCCCATAGCTTAGCAATTACGGTGGTCATGTACAGACAGTGGGAGAGCTAGCCTGAATCTACTCTCTGCCTCATTCATGTATTGTAGAATCAAGGAATCATAGTATAACCGGGGTTGAAAAGGACCTCAAGAATCATCTAGGTTCAACCCCCCTGCTGTGTGCAGGGTTGCCAACCACTAGATCAGGCTGCCCAGAGCCACGTCCAGCCTAGCCTTGAATGCCCCCATGGATGGGGCATCCACAACCTCCTTGAGCAATCTGTTCCAGTGCGTCACCACCCTCTGAGTGAAAAACTTCCTCCTAATATCTAACCTAAATCTCCCGTTTCCATTTAAAACCATTCCTCCTTGTCCTATCACTATCTGCCCACATAAACAGTCATTCCCCCTCTTGTTTATATACTCTCTTCAAGTATTGGAAGGCCGCAATGAGGTCTCCCCGGAGCCTTCTCTTCTCCAAGCTAAAAAAGCCCAGTTCCCTCAACCTTTCTTCATAGGAGAGGTGCTCCAGTCCTCTGATCATCTTGATGACCCTCCTCTGGACCCGTTCCAAGAGCTCTGCATCTTTCATAGAATCATAGAATCATAGAATTAGCTAGGTTGGGAAAGACCTACAAGATCATCCAGTCCAACCATCCACCTACCACCAATAACCCCACTAAACCATGTCTCTCAACACAACGTCTAAACGTTTCTTGAACATCTCCAGGGATGGTGACTCAGCCACCTCCCTGGGCAGCCCATTCCAGTGCCTGACCACTCTTGTCCAGCCTGAATCTCCCCTGGCGCAACTGAGGCCATTCCCCCTCATCCTGTCACTAGTTACAAGAGAGAAGAGGCCGACCCCCAGCTCACTACAACCTCCCTTCAGGTAGTTATAGAGAGCGATAAGGTCTCCCCTGAGCCTCCTCTTCTCCAGACTGAACAATCCCAGCTCCCTCAGCCGCTCCTCATAAGGCCTGTGCTCCAGACCCCTCACCAGCTTTGTTGCCCTCCTCTGAACACGCTCCAGGGCCTCAATGTCTTTCTTGCAGTGAGGGGCCCAAAACTGGACACAGTACTTGAGGTGGGGCCTCACCTCTGTACTCTCACCAGTGCTGAGTACAGAGGGATAATTACTTCCCTGCTACTTCTGGCAACACTATTTCTGATACAAGCCAGGATGCCATGGGCCTTCTTGGCCACCTGGGCACACTGCTGGCTCATGCTCAGCCAAGTGTCAACCAACATCCCCAGGTCTGTTTCCTCTACACAGTCTTCCAGCCACTCTTCCCCAAGCCTGTAGTGTTGCTTGGGGTTGTTGTGGCCAAAGTGCAGGACCCGGCACTTGGTCTTGTTGAACCTCATCCCATTGGCTTCAGCCCAGAGATCCAGCCTGTCCAGATCTCTCTGTAGGGCCTCTCTACCCCCAGGCAGATCGACACTTCCTGCCAGCTTGGTGTCATCTGCAAACTTACTGAGGGTGCTCTCAATGTCCTCATCCAGGTCATCAATAAAGATAATGAAGAGGACAGGCCCCAGCACCGACCCCTGGGGAACACCACTCGTGTCCAGTCGCCAGCTGGATTTAACTCCATTCACCACCACTCTCTGGGCCTGGCCCTCCAGCCAGCTCCTTACCCAGCAAAGAGTGTACCTGTCCAAGCCATGGGCTGCCAGCTTCTCCAGGAGAATACTGAGGGAGACAGTGTTGAAGGAAACTCTTTTTATCTTTCTCTCTTGTGCTGGAGAATGACCATGACTTTTTAGCCTTGTGTTTGGGTTACTCACTCAGGTAAAGAACTGAACTTGTGTTGCTCATATCTTGATTAAATGTTCTAATCCTTAAGTTACTAGCTAAAAAATGGGGAGAAAAGAGCTGGGAAAAACAACATTATTTTTTTGCAGTCCTCACCACTTCCCAAAAGCAACTTTCAGTCAAAAGTATTCAAGCATTTGAACAAATATTAACAGATAAATTCAAGACTACTAACATGCATTTTCCTGAACCCTTTCTTCCTTGACACATATAACTGATTTTCTCCCTGAATAGGCACATGCAACTTTCCTGAGCATGTGAAAGATGGTTAGCAGAGAAAATAGCCTCTGAAAAATAGCTCTACAGAGAACACAGTATAAGTTTGTGTTCTAGTATACCAGAGCCAAGAGCAGTGCGGAATGCCCAGAGATTTCAGAAAGTCTCCAACACTTACAGACATAGTCCAGTTTTCACAGGAGCTAAGGCCGTGAACCAATCAGGTTACTGTAAATATATAGCAGAAAAAAACAGATCCAGTGTGATACATCTTATGAGTTCCACTTACTTGGAAACAGTTCTTCCAGATTCACCTCCTCACAGGGAAAATTGCCACTATAAGGTATTTATTCAGGAAGAAGACTTATATCTTCTTCCCATGACCATTTGTCTTTGCTATAGCCACAATGGAAAATTACATTTTTTGAAAGGCTTTTAGTCAGAGAACTGGCTGTTTCTTCTTTTTGCCAGCACTCGCATTTTGCAGAACTGTTAATATAAGAATATTAGAAATTAAAACTGAAGTTAATGAGGAAGATTTCAAAGTGATACCACTGGAACTAAACAAAAAAAAAAAAAAAAAAAGGATATTTTTTTTTTACTGTAAATTAAACCATTATTCCTTGCCAGAAGAATATTATTCCTCAGCAGTACCAGAAAATTCCCAGTGTTTATGGCTAAAGTTTGGTAGGCAGGGTTTAAACAAAAAGCTCAGTAAGAGTCAAAAACCTTCCTGGTGCAACAGAAGTACCTTTTCTTGCTGACATTTCTCCTTTTTTTTTTTTTCTTTCTTTCTAATGCAAAAAGCAAAGACTGCTTTTGTTGAAGACACAGGTCACGTTAGTCGCAGTGGCCACCTGCAAGTAAGGGTGTGGTTTCCTATTAAGAATAATGTTCTTCCTTGGTCGAGAGGAGTCCTCAGCCATGGCTGCAGAACTGATTCTCAGCACTGTCTTCTCCTTTGGTAACATGAACCTCCTTGTCCATAGAAAGAACTTCCCTTCTCATGAAGACGTAGACTGGACTAACTGGACTATGTACACAACTGGGGCTTTTTCCAGTACTGGCAGCAAAATCTCCACCTGTTTGGAGAAGCCAGAAGGTCCCTGCCCCATGATTGTCATGACTGATGGAGGTCTGCATAGGACAGACTCCTGGCAATTGCTGTGATCAAATCCAGGCCCAGCAATGCATGGGGCTCCATGTGCTGCAGTGTGGCTGACAGACAGTCTCTATGGAGGCAAAGTGGGTTTGGCTATAGTAAACCCACCACAGGAAAGGTTGGAATGCTGGTGTGTTCAGTTTAACCAATAATAACCCTTCCATCAAAGGATGGTCAGAAAAAGGTATTTAATCTATTCTTTTTGTGGGTGAAAGCTACATCTTTTATCTTCAAAATAAATATATTTAGCCATGCATAAGGAAAGAAAAGTGAGATCAAAAGATGTTCTGAGATTTAAAATTCAGTATATTTTTCTTCTGGCTCCGTTAGATCCTTTCTTTCTTGAAATGAGCAACTGAGTCATTCTACATAAGGAAATTACACAAAGCAATCTGACTTTCAGAAGAATTATTATTACTGCTGAACCTTGGAAAAAGCAGTAAGAGGCCAACATAAAATACTGGGCATGTCTTAATGCCAGAATGCCAGTCTCATGTCACTGAGCTACGTTCAGCCTGCTTTTTTCAGTAGGTTTTCATATTGCATTCAGGGAAAGCAAAGTTATTTCAGCCGAACAACAGCAAGAACCACTCATGTCCTTCACACAACACATCCTGTGTATCTTTACTGTCAGTTAATCTAATTCTCGTGTGAAAGTTAGAGCCCTGTCAGTTCACCAGAAGGGACCCAATCATATATACTCTCAATTCAAAGGAAAATCGTGACAGCCTTAAGAAACATGCACTGAGCACCAAGAAGACGTTGGTACCAGAAAAATAAGAGCACTTGGCAAACGACAGTGGCACAGCTCATCCCTTCCCATGCCAGTCCATGAATGCTGCTACTTAGTTTTTCTGGTGGGCTCTGGATCTCCTGGGGATCTTGGTGCATGCTCTGGCTCCTTGCCTGTGATCTTATCTGTGGGTAAGATATCAGGCTAGGACTGGGGACCAGGTCCAGTTCGCACCGATTCTACCACATTCTTCTCCAATGCCTTGAGGAAAGCCCAGGACAGCCATAGGAATTTCCACTCTCTGGCAAACAAGCAGCATATGCCATCTTTGCTACTGTGAAAGCCCAGCTGTACTGCCTCAGGAAGAGCACTGGGAAAGAATTGTATGTATATCTGTACATATATGCTGCCTCTATTTATGGGAGGCAGTTGCTGACAATGAGAGTCTGCTTGCTTTTGACGTCTGACTCTTGATAAATAGAATCAAGTCCTTGACCCCACTTGCTGTTCTATATACAAAACTTATAAAAACCTGTGTGGTGGAAATGAACCAAAAGGGAAGAAATTGCAGCCGCTTCACATGAAAGGTCACAGAAAGAAGCAGGGAGGTCTGCTCCTCCTCATTTTCTTGCCTGCCAGCACAAAGTGAAGTCATAATCTTTTAACTTCAGTTTCCCATCTGTAGAAAAGGACTGTTTCCCTGCTCTTACATAAGGCCTGGGAGAATAAAAAATTAATCTTTTTTGAAGCAGTCACACTACAGCAACAGTAGCCACAATAAAGAGACGGCTTCCACTGGCAAAATCTTCAGGGGTTGTCTTCCTGGAGTTGACTTTTAGCCAAATCCTACACTTGAGCATGCATTACATGCACATATACACACTACTTGGCACATGTAGCACTGATGAAAAAGAACGGGCTTTTCGAATAGTTGAATCAGTTAACTGGTACAGCATTCATATCTGTGTCCTTAGAAAGATAAAAAAAAAAGATGTTTCAGTAGCATATTTAATAACAACTACCTTCATTCTTAAAATTTTCCCTGGTATATCTCCGACTTCCTTCTGTCCCTTCTAAATACCTGGTGTCCCCGAGTCACAGCCCAAGGTCCAGCCAGCCCTAGGGGTGCTCTGACCTGGTAGGACCAGTGAGATACCCCTAGCAGCCCAGCTTCTGCTGCTTCAAATATTTTATGTTTGGCCTTCATTGCTGTTTTCTTTAACCAAAGTCTGGCAAAATCTGAAGGAAAAAATACACAGTTAAGTTTCATAGTGACCAAGGATTATCTGACTGATTGAGTTGATAAATATCTTTTATCCCCTGAAGGGAAAAGGAAGAAAACATCAATCACATAACCTATAAAAACATTCTAAATATTCTTTCATAAATTGTTTAGCTGTTTTACATGTTACAAAAGACAGTTTATCAGTTATAAATAACAGCACAGTAACAGTCAGATTAATGTATAGCAATACCCAGTGTATTCCATCAAGCCATTGATGTAGATAGCTTTAATCAGTCTATTACTAACACGATTGGATACTCAGGATACTTATAATGAGTTTAATTTAGTAATAATAAAGTATTGCTTATGCTAACGGTGCTATCCAGATTAATAGGTTTTAAATGGTTAGTGCTATTTTATTGTCTCTCCCTGAGTAATGAACTATGTCTATATGTGCACTGTACATTGAATGATGGAGACTAATAATTCAAACAGTGTCATTACAATGGTATGAATATGGGACATCTGAGAGGTATTTTTATTATGCATTAAAGGTCCAGGTTGAAGTTTAGGGGGGAAAACGCTCTCAGCATTTAATGTGTGCAACAGAAACTGTAAATAGCTGACAGAACACTAGGAAATTGGTAGTGTCTGAATGCCGCACTCAAACCATCTGTCACACACTTCTTTGGGAAAAAAAATCAGAAATGTTTGTTCTGAAAATGCAAATTATTATTTATTTCCAGTCACGTAGCTGGATCTGTTTCTTACACCATGTCTGCGTAGAGATATGATGCTTACTTAACTGCTTCAGGAAAAGATTGTGGAGGCTTAGAAATTTAGCAGTCCTCAGTCAAGATAAGCTTAAAATCTTTGTTTCAAGTTGCTAAAGGAAAAGGGTAGATGAGGACACACAGAGCACAGGCTGACAAGTGCCTAAAGGTCCTGTCCAGCTCTGCTGCTGCATTCATTGCTGGATGTGTTGCTGCCATATTAATGTTGCTGGAAAAGTTTTGCCCCAATCTTTCCTGCTTGCACTGTGCAGGCCCAACTGCCAGTGCTAGGAGCAGCCAGCCCCACTGTCAGCATGGCCTGCCCAGTACCAGCACCCGCAGAGAATGTGGTGGGACAGCACAGAGGAGCAGCCAGAGGAGTGTCAACACCCAGAAGCACCATGGACTGACATCACTCTGAGGGGCTTGTGGAACTTTGCTGCAGAGCCTCAGCTCAGCAAGCTGCTCAAACATATACCTGACTGGAGGTCCACAGAGTATTGATATGAACTTATCGTATCACGTGCTTTAACTTAAAGCACTTTATTAAGTGCTTCCTGAATTGAAATTATTTCCTTTTCAGTATTTCTTATCTTCCCATCCAGCATAATCCATCCAGCATAATCCATCTTCAGTCTCTGCCACTGCATATTTCATTTCCCTCAGCACATTTCAGCCATCCTTTAACTCTGGCTGCCCATCCTGTCCTTCTCTGAGGCTGTCTCCACCTGACCATGCAGCACAGGGCCAGAGCATAGCATCAGCTCTCCACCCACAGCAAGTGGTTGCTTGGCAGTCAGTGTATTTTCAGGCATGGAATCAGATGTCTATATCGGCCTGTATGGGTTTGAGACCTGTGTGAGGAATGAACCTCTACTTGTGCACTGTTTCTGGCTGCTGCTCTGCTCTTGTGGCCCTGAGGAGGCAGAGAGGAAGTAAACGGTTTCCAAGTCTACTTGAAAGGAGGTTGTAGCAAAGGTGAGGTTGGTCTCTTCTCTCGGGTAACAGCAATAGGATGAGAGGTAATGGCCTTAAGTTGTGCCAGGGGAAGTTCAGGTTGGATATTAGGAAAAACTTGTTCACAGAGAGGGTTGTGAGGCATTGGCACAGGCTGCCCAGGGAGGTGGTTAGAGTCACTGTCCCTGGAGGTGTTCAAGAATAGTATGGATGTGGCATTGAGAGACGTGGTTAGTGGGTATGGTGGGGATGGGTTGATGGTTGGACTCAATGATCTTAGAGGTCTTTTCCAACCTTAATGATTGTATGATTCTATGAAGTCTTGCATTGTGTGAGTGAGGCCATTCGAGTTTAGGTCACATCTCCCCAGTTTGTTGGCTGAACTGTTTCAGGAATCAGAAGAAGGTTTTGTTCTTGATTGTTCTATTTGTTGTTGAAACCATACTTGAAGCCTTCTGTTTTCTCAGGACTTAGGTATTTGTTGTGCTGTCCACAAATGCTCCTCTTCAGCTGAATGGTGCAGTGTATGCAGATAATAACTTGTTATATTCAGTGAAAGGGGTAATGCCTGGATAGTCTTCGATGTCCTACTGGGATGATGCTGGAGGACAAGCACTGACAAAGGCTGGCAAATCTATCAGGCTGATGTACTGTTGAAATAGCCTATTTCTTTCTGTTAAGAGTATTCTACTCTTATTTTCTTCAATTTGTCTGAAGCTGTATCTGATCTGAGGAACTCAGTGACTTTTTTCCCCACGATGCCTCCCACTATCTTACTAGATCTGCCTGCTAGATTTTTTTAAGTCTTTTTTTTTTTTTTTTGGTCCAAATCTATGTTAATTTACAATTCAGGAACATGAACTGCCTTTAGACATATTTGGTTTTTTTTTGGCATTGTTTTTTTGCAAAGAAGTAATTTTGATACTTTGAAAGAAAAACATTTCACCTATGCTGTTTAACAGACCTTTATAGTTGCCTAGGGCAGAGAATATAAGACAAAAAGGTGGTTTGTAAGTTATTGTATGGGTGTGAATGAGTCTTCCCTGCCCATTGCTTACAGCTGCTGTTAACTCCTCTGCGATTTCAAACATTTATAGAGTACTGAAATATAATTACAGTTCAAATGAAGATGTCACAGAACTTTTAATTTGCTCTTTTAGTAATCTCTTGATTACTTAAACAGACTGTGAGCCAGCAACACTAGTGGTGATGCTGTAGGCCCAGGAGTCAATTTCCATTTCTATGTGTTGGTATCTACAAATTGCCTTTCCCCAGCTGTTCTGTAACAAAATATTTTTATTATATTGCCAGTGACAATTTTTAGCTTTGGGGTAAAAATGCTTTTTAAGCAGTCAGTCAATGTCCCTAATGACCAAAAAAACAATGTGACTCCTTTTTTTATTTTTATTTTTCCATCTCCGGTAATTCTTCAAAATTATCCTGAGACCACAATTAAAATTGTTACTCAGCAACAATAAATGAATACAACCTTTATCATTCAGTAGTGCCTACTCACATGAAAAATTCAGTGATTCTCAAAAACTAGGAAAACCATGTACATTTATATTAGCAGTTGAGAAGGGAAACCTTTTATTAAATGTACTGCTTTGGGCTCAATTGTACTTCTCCCAGAGGTGCGTAAGAAATGTCACTGTCTATGAGAAAGGATGGAGGGCAGAGGACTGTAAAGTCCATAACACTTAAGCATTTGTTTAACCTTAAGCCCAAGAGAGCATCACCAAAATCACTAGCTTTTTTTCCTGCACTTAGCAAGAAGAATACCTTTACATCAGAGCTCTGCTTCGTACTTTACTGTACTATACCAGCTATGCAATTTTACCCAGCTCCCATTGATGTAGCAATCATTATGCCATCTTTAGTGGGTCTTAAGTAAGATTAAGTATTCCATTAGAGAAATGTTGTTTCCATTACAGTTTACAACAATTTTAACATTTAAAGACTATCATTAAAATACGTAGCTCTATAACATACTTTGTTTGTATAAGTAGCAGATTGCTACTTACTGGCAACTGGTCATGTATTAATTTTTCAGAAACATGTTTCCTGAATATGACGAATGACTCATATCCTTTTCATATCTCTTTATTACAGATGAGTGCTATATGGATTCTAAAATGCAAAACATATGCTGACCAGATAATTGGAGTGACAATGTCTGAAAAAATATTATAAGTTCAAAAAATACAAACTTCATGCAAAGTTTCCCATCCTGATATTTCACATTTATAAACTTGTAGTATTCAGAAAACAGAGCTTATATTGATCTTTTTGCTATTAGGATTAGCTACATCATGACAAATTGGTATCTTTCTAGAAGTCTTTTAATACATTTGTGTAGAAGTAGAAAATGTAACATTTTTTTTGCCTCTTCCAAATCTGCTACCCAGTCCTTCTTCTGGAGCAGGGCAGGGTACCCTGCTGGTTGTCAGGCCGTGAGAGTGTTGGTGCATGCTCAGTTCCGGCTCACGGTCTCCCCATGACTAATAATAATTCATTAGATGCCACCGAAGTTATGGCCACTGTTCTGTGATCCTGAAATGCTCCCTTAGAGGCACACCTTGGGAGCTCATGGTAGGCATAGGTGCAGCACTCTCCTTGCTCCCCATCAGCACCTTCCTTCCAGTTTGAGGTTTGGTTTGCTTAGTCCTGTTTGGAAGCTGCTCTTGGTTGTCTTTATCACTCTGCTCTAATTTCACCACATCCTTTCTTTGTAAAAAAGGACCAGAGCTGCACTTGATATGTGCCACCATGGCTTCATGCAATGCTGCAGGTTTTATATCCCTCTCCTTTCTGTCTCCTAATAACTCATCTGTCCTCTCGGCCACTGCTGAACACTGCACTGACATTCTTGCAGTACTGCCCACGGTGACTTCTAGACCATTTTTTGGTCACTGATAGCTAGTATAGAAATTCTGACTCTGATGGCATATTTAGACTTGGATTTAGTGAGGCACTGGCGCACGTTGCCCACAGAGGTGGTGGGTGCCCAGTCCCTGGAGACATTCCAGGTCAGGCTGGAGGGGCACTAAGCAACCTGATCTAGCTGTAGGTGTCCCTGTTCATTGCAGGGGAGCTGGATTATTGACCTCTAGAGAGATGCCTTTCAACTCAGTTCTATGATTTCTCCTTGGTCTGTGGTTGCTGACAATGAGTTTTACTTCCCTTGTATCTCACACCTGTGTGAAACCTTGAGAAACATGCTTTCAGGTATCACAGAGATTTTAATATGCCGTATGAAGGGGTAGTTAAGACTATGTGACAGAACTGATAGAAACACTTCAAACTGTTACATGTTTCAATAGTGCATACATTAAGATTTTAATTTTGAAACATTTTATTTCATTTTTTACTTTCCAACTGAGGTTTTAATTAATTTTTTTCATGAGAATTTTTGAGAACAAGATTTCTTAGGAATGAATGAGCCAAATACAGATGTGTGATAAGCTTCAAAGACGTGCGTTAGCTGTTAATTTCAGTGAATCAGAGTTTTAGATATTTTGATCATGTACTCTAACACACATGAGAAGAATTTAAATCAGACTGGAAAATGAAAGGCTCTCATAACCAGTTTTTCAGTTTCCAGTCCCACAGTTTTTAATAGAAATCATTATCTTTAAAATATTAACTTATGATCTGCCACTACAACACGGATGAAACAACACTGACCAACGTTTCAGCTTTTTTGACGTTTCAGTTATGCTCGGAAAGAGATGCATTAACCTGCATGAAGTACTTAATGACAAGAGCCAGTTAACTAGAGAACACTATCTAGGTGTGTCAAACAAGTCATGGCAATGTCTCTGTAAACAGACTCTGTTTTTGAGCTTTTTCAACCAAATGATTGACTGGAGGGAGTGCTACCAAAGGGAGCTGTTGTCTGACTGGAGGAAGCTGTTTTTTGAAAAGCCTCACTAATACCTACACAGCAAAGGCCATAGTGTCAGTACAACAACATGTCCACTTGTTGTACAGATTAGCTCTGAAGTCTAAGCAATCTTAAAGGTACAGGCTCGATTCTTGATATTTATCCCACTGTTGACAAAAGTGGCAATGTTGGAGTAACGCTTATATGTGCTTTCAGACAGGATTTATTCTGATCCCAAATTGTCCTGCTTACACATCAATTAGATGGAACTAGTCTGGATTACGTTTCCTCATGTGCATCTTCATAGCCTTCCAACAGCTGATGAAACTAATTCCTCATGATTAGTTGTGGAGTCTCCTTCTCTGGAGATATTCAAGACACACCTGGATGCTTTCCTATGCAGGAAAGGTTTTAGCAGGAGAGGTTGGACTTGATGATCTCTAAAGGTCTCTTCCAACCCCTACAGTTCTGTGACTCTGTGATTCTGTGTAATTCCTTATTAAAATCCTTGTGTGAAGGCCTGGAAAGTTGAGGAAAGGGAATGAAACTGCAGAAGTCCAAGCCAACAGGAAGTGGCCTTGTCCTTCAGCAGATGGCACACTTGGCTCTGGATTGGCTGTGAGCAAAGGTACTATGGGGTGCAGGGGCCTGTGGGGAGTGTCCTGGGACACAGAGCAGAGCCTCTGTGTCCCTCCCCAGCCCATATAGAAATTTTCCATACATGAGATCACCAGTGCTTTCTTTGGGTTGAGAGATGATGCAAAACTGAAAGTCACCTATTTGAGGAGCATGCTAAATGAAAAGCTATCGGGTCTAATGGGAATACAAAGAGGTAAGCTTTTAGAAAATAAAGGCACTTAATTATTCAGGCTATATATAACTCAAAAATTGCTAAATCATGCTGTGCCTTTGGCAGGCTCTTACTTCAGCTGTTCCTAGAAAAAGTGGGGCAGCAGGAAGGGTGGGGTGAACACACCACTGAGTGCAGTACACAAAGTAGGTGGGAGCTATTACTTTTCCTCTAAGGAGAAAAAACCAGCAGTATAAAGTGCTGAAATCGCTGCTTGTTAGCAAGGCAAAGTATTTTCCACAAATGTCTAAAAATGAGGGCCTCTCAAAACCGTAATTGGGTTGTGACATGAACGACAGTGATCGAAGGGAGTCTGGCTGTAGCACTTACAAGGTTTGTTTATCTCATGTTAGAAGTGCACACAGTCACTTGGCTGAGTTTCTGGTCAACACTGTATGTTTTCTTACCGGGCTTGCTAAGTAGCTGTGAAAAATGGAAGTGGTTAAAAATCATCATGTTTTATTTAAGAATCCTTTCCCAGAATTCATGAGCTTTAAAAAATATTCCCACAAAGGGACATAATTTCAGAAAATTCGGTCTTTTTCGTTCTTTCCCCGTTCTAGGGTCAGGTGATGACATGTTATTATCAAGCTGCTGATGATCACACACAGCATGCTCGTTCTGCATCTGGAAATGCTTTCTGTGCAGAAAACCACTGTTTTGAGGGGGGAATGTTCGATATAGAAGAAAAAAATATTTTTCATTCAGGAAATAGTTCCATTTGTTCACTACCAGGCAAATGATACTCTCCTTCCTTCTGGCCCTTGGCCAGAGGTATCTGCACAGTGACTGACTCAAGCCAACCACCCCAGCCCCGGGCTCCCTCCCACTATTTGGTGCTGTGGGAGCTCGAAGCTGTTGCAGATGAATGCTTCACGGGAACTCCTTTGTGCTCGGTGAAGGAGTCCCAGGCACACTCCCTGTGAGGAAAGATTGCTCCTGTTTGCACAGGAGGGCAGATAAACAAGATGTGGCAGCCCTGCGTCATGCAACACCCATGGAGGTGCCGGGAGGGTGACCCAGCAGCGCCTTTTCTCAGAGGGTGGGAGGGCAATTGAGCAACATGAAAGCAATGTGCCCAAGTGGGAAGGTGGAGCACTGCAGCTGGAAATGTGCTTTATGGTATTGAATGACTGATATGTGAAACTCATGGCTGCTGGTTATCTGTCTCTGAGGGGTCAGCAGAAGGTAAATTCCTCTGAAAATAAAAGTCCTCGTGGTTAGTGGGAGTAATGCTGCTGTGCAGGCTGACTTTCTGATGTATTCAGTATCCAGAGCAAAGCAGGAGGTAGTGCAGCCCTATGGGAACCCTCTGAGACTCCTGATCCAGCTGGGTCTGCCTCCCACCTCCCCCAGCCCCAGGGTGTGGTGCCGCAGCCCCTGTGCAGGGGACAGGGAGTGCTCCTCCAGTCAGCCCCTCCTGATGGCTTCCTGATGGACGGCACCAACCCCTCGAGGTGAGGGAAGTGTCCTCTGGAAGGGCTGCATCGGTAGTAACTCTGTGAAGAAATGGGTAAGAGCTTTGCAAGGTCCAGGCTTAGGGACCAAATGATTTTTTTTTCCCAAGGAAAGACAGGATGTATTCCTTTCAAATTGTTGGCTGTTTTAGGAGTGGTAATTTGGCATTTCAACTCAACTAGGAAAGTTGAATGTTATAGAAAAGTTATGTAATGTTTTCTATTATCTGCTCAGGGAGCAGCACCATTTACAAAACTGATGGATTCTGTATGTTCTGAGATCAGACCAAGTTTTCAGAATAATTTATAGTGTTTAATAAACTGCGAACATCGCTGCTGAATATTGTGGTTCTTTATTGCATTTGCTACCAGCAGTGGCTGTGACGGCCAAGGCGCTTTCCCAGCAGCGAGGATGAATTTTTCTGATAAATCTACAAAATCTGTCCTTAAATAACAGCTGTAAATCTCACACCTGAAAACTCCCTTAGTTCTCAGTGTAGAGTGATAGGTTTGCTGGATGTAGATGTAAAGGAAAAAAACAAACACCAACAAACTAGAAGGAACCGCAGACGGGATGATACAAAGACATCCTTATTAAGTTAAGTTGTTGCCACATCCAGGCTCGAGAAAGTGATTCGGGCAGCTGCTGGCAGGGGCTGCGGAAGGCTGTCCCACCTGCTGCGGGTCGCGGCCAGCGCTCTCTATCTCTGCAGCTCTGGCCTCTGGCCCGGGAGCAGCGCCCTCAGTGGTCGTGGTGGAGCCATGGGGATGGAGAGGGCTCCGGCTTGGATGCTGCCGTGCTGAGGAAGAGAATGTAGCAGAGGGCACGGAGGAAATCACGCTGAGGTTAACTAACGCAAAGGGGAAAAGGCCCTTATTTTGAAAAGCTGTCACTGAGCGAGCCTTTTCTACTTTGCTTTCAGAATAGTGGCTGATAAACGCTTCCTTTAAAGTGACTATGGACGCTGAGCGTTGCTGTGTGTGGGCTGCTCACGTCTTGCAAGAGAGCGGCACGGGAGAATCAAACGGCGCTGGCGTATGGCACGGGGTGAAATAAGCGGCTCTAGGGCTCGCAGCCGCCCAGCACGGAGGGAGAGCCTCCGCTCAGAGCAGCCTCCGGCACTGCTGCCTGCCCCTGATTTCACCCGACACCGCGTCGAATAGACTGCGAGCCCAAGGTCAGGCAGAGTAGCTCTGTCAGGCAGCGCTCGGTGTCAGCAATAGCAGCGTCACACGAGAAAACAAGAGAGGGCGTGCTGACAGGCTTCGGGTCCGTCCCCTCACGGCCGAGGTGCCCGCGGGTGCGAGCCCTGCGCCTAACAGCCACCAGCTGTTGTAAAGGAGGACACCTGCACCGTGTGGCAGTGCGGCCCAGCAGCCCCCAGCCCCGCACGGAGAGCGGCGGCGCCCCGGGACCCCCCAGTGGAGAGCCCGCAGCCCCCAGGGGCTGGGAACCGCGTCGAGACATTTGCTCACGTCCGGGTTGCGAGGAGCAAGCTGCCCTGCCTCGCACCGCCCTGCCCTGCCGACCGCGGCGCGGCACTGCGGCCCCGCCCCGCCGGTGGGGATTCCCCTGCGGCCGCTCCGCTCCCGGCGCCGGCGGAGGGGGGGACTGCGGCGGGAGCGCGGCCCCGGCTCGCCCCGCCCCGCGGCGGCCGCCCGACGTTGCGGGCGTTCATTGGCTGCGGGCGGCCCCGTGAGAAGCGGCGGCGGCGGCA